>NW_018393425.1:21753-46705 GCF_900095145.1 Mus pahari
AAAAATGGGGTACAGAGTTAAACAAAGAATTCTCAACTGCAGAATACCAAATGGCTGAGAAACACCTCAAAAAATGTTCAACATCCTTGATCATCAGGGAATTGCAAATCAAAACAACCTTAACATTTTATCTCACACCAGTTAGAATTGCTAAGACCAAAAATTCAGGTGACAGCAGATGCTGGCAAGGATGTGGAGAAAGAGGAACACTCCTTCATTGCTGGTGGGACTGCAAGCTTGCACAACTACTCTGGAAATCAGTCTGGTGGTTCCTCAGAAAATTGGACATAGTTTTACTGGAAGATCTAGCAATACCACTCCTGGGCATATACCCAGAAGACGTCCCAACTGGTAATAAGGACACATGCTCCACTATGTTCATAGCAGCCCTATTTATAATAGCCAGAAGCTGGAAAGAACCCAGATGTCCCTCAACAGAGGAATGAATACAGAAAATATGGTACATTTACACAATGGAGTACTACTCAGCTATTAAAAATGATGAATTTATGAAATTCTTGGGCAAATGGATCTATCTGGAGGATATCATCCTTAGTGAGGTAACCCAATCACAAAAGAAGTCACTTGATATGCACTCACTGATAAGTGGATATTAGCCCAGAATAGTAGAATACCCAAGATACAATTTGCAAAACACAAGAAATCCAAGAAGGAACACCAATGTGTGGATACTTCATTTCTCCTTAGAATAGGGAGCATAGTACCCATGAAAGAAGTTACAGAGACAAAGTTTGGAGCTAAGATGAAAGGATGGACTATCTGGAGACTACCCCACCCGGGGATCCTCTCCATCATCAGTCACCAAACCCATATACTATTGCATATGCCAGCAAGATCTTGCTGAAGAGACCCTAATGTAACCGTCTCCTATGAGGCTATGGCAGTGCCTGGCAAATACAGAAGTGGATGTCCATTGTCATCTATAGAATGGGACACAGGGTCCCCAATGGAGGAGCTAGAGAAAGAACCCATGGTACTGAAGGAGTCTGCAACCGTATTGATGGAACTACAATGTGAACTAACCAGTACCCCCCAGAGCTCATGTCTCTAACTGCATATGTAGCAGAAGATGGCCTAGTTGTCCATCATTGAGAAGAGAGGCCCCTAGGCTATGCAAACTTTATATGCCCCAGTACAGGGGAATGCCAGGGCCAAGAAGTGGGAGTCGGTGGGTAGGGGAGCAGGGTGGGGGGAGGGTATAGGGAATTTTCAGGAAAGCATTTGAAATGTAAATAAAGAAAATATCTAATAAAGAAAAAAAGAAATATCAACAAATTAAAAAAAAACACTTATACTAAGAAATAAAAATAAATAGCTCACAAAATTTAAAGAATAGATATGATTCTCTTGCCTCACTCTCTGGAGTAGCTGAGATTACAGGCCTATCTAGAATTTTTAAAAATAAATTATAGTCCTTTGTTTAAATAATATAAATATTTAGTTTGATAAATGTCTTAAGAAATGTCACCTGTAGTTTCCAAAGAAGAGTAACAAAGGTCATATTGTTACATTATGGCAGCATCTTGTTATGGCATTAATGCTTTATGTCTGTTTGCTTATCACCTATCTCTTTTTTGCTTTTTTCAATTTTATTAGGTATTTACTTCATTTACATTTCAAATGCTATCCCCAAAGTTCCCTATACCCCTCTTGCTCCCCTACACACCCTCTCCCCCTTCTTGGCCCTGGTGTTCCCCTGTTCTGGGGCATATAAAGTTTGCAAGACTAAGGGGCCTCTCTTCCCAATGATGGCTGACTAGACCATCTTCTACATATGCAGCTAGAGACACGAGCTCTGGGGGTGCTGGTTAGTTCATATTTTTTTTCCACATGTAGGGTTGCAAACCCCTTCAGCTTCTTGGGTACTTTCTCTAGCTCTTCTATCGGGGCCCTGTGTTCCATCTGATAGCTGGTTGTGATAGTTACTGCATCTCAGATGGAATGGACACTGCATTTCAGGTAAGAGTCACTACATTTCATGTGGCAATGTCACTACATCTCATGTGGGATAGTCACTGCATCACTGTTGGAATGGTCACTTCAACTCAGGTGGCATGGTAGTTACATCTAAGTTGGTATGGTCACTACATCACAGGTGGGATGGTAACTACATCTAAGGTGGTATGATCACTACATATCATATGAGATAGTCACTGCATCACAATTGTTATGGTCATTGCATCAGTGATGGGATGGTCAGTGCACCTCAGGTGGTATGGTCACTACATCTCAGGATGAATAGTCACTATATCACAGGTGGTATGGTCATTCTATCACAGGTGGTATGGTCACTATAGCACTGATGGGATGGTCACTGCATCTCAGGTGGATTGGTCACTGAATCATAGGTGGGATGGTCACTGTATCTCAGGTGGGATAGTCAGTGCATCACAGGTACATAGGTGACAATATCAGAATTGGGATGGTCACTAAATGTCAGGTGGCATAGTCACTGCATCCCAGGTGGGATGGTTAAAACATCTCAGGTGGCATGGTCACTGTATCTCAGGTGGGATGTTCATAACATCTCAGTTGGCAAGGTCACTGTATCTCATGTGGGAGTCACTGAATCACAGTTTGGATGGTCACTACTTCTTTGGTGGGATGGTCACTAGATCCGAGGTGGAATGGTCACTGTATCCCAGCTGGATTGGTCAATGCATCCCACTTGTTATGGTCACTACATCACAGGTGGTTTGGTCACTGCATCTCAGGTGGAATGGTCAGTACATCTCAGGTGGGTTGGTCACAACTACACAGGTGGGAAAGTCACTGCATCACAGGTGGGATTGTCACTGCATCTCATGTGGTATAGTCACTGCATCACAGTTGGGATGGTCACTGAATCTTAGGTTGGATGGTCACTGCATCACAGGTGGGATGGTCAATGCATCAACTGTGTGATTGTCACTGCATCATCTGGTGGGAAGGTCACTGCACCTCAGGTGGGATTGTCACTAAATAACAGGTTGTTTCATCTCAGGTGGCATGGACACTACATTCATTATATGTGTCCCTATATCTCAGGTAGGATGATCACTGCCTGAAAGGTGGGATTGTCACTGCATCTCTGTTGGGATGGTCACTACATCTCAGGTGAGTGGGTCACAACTTTACAGGATGGATGTTCAATGCATCACAGTTGGGAATATCACAGCATTACCAGTGGAATGGTCAATACACCACTGATGGAAATAGAAACTATATCACAAATGGGAGGGTCACTGTATCACAGGTGGAATGGTGACTGCGATTGTCACTGAATCAGAGTTGGGATTGTCAGTGTATCACAGGTGGGATGGTTGGTGCTTCTCAGTGGGATAGTCACTACCTCTCACTAGGTATTCTAAAAACATCTCAGGTGGCATGGTCACTACCTGTCAGGTGGGATGGTCACTACATTTCATGTGGGATAGTCACTGCATCACGGATGGTCACTGCACCTCAGCTGAGATGGTCAGTACATCACAGGTGGGATAGTCACTAAATCACAGGTGGGACTATCACTGCATCACAGGTGGGATGGTCACTACATCTCAGGTTGGATTGTCACTGCATCTCATGTAAGAGTCACCACATCTCAGGTGGGATGGTCAGTGCATCGCATGTGGGACAGTCACTGCATCACAGTTGGGATGGTCACTGAATCTCAGGTTGGATGGTCACTGTACCTCATATGTTTTAGTTAACTCATCACAATTGGGATGGTCACTGCATCACAGTTTGGATGGTCATTATATCACAGGAGGGATGATCACTACATCTCAGGTGGGATGGTCTTTGCATCTCAAGTGGGATGGGCACTGCATCCCTGTTGGGATTGTCAATGCACCTAAGTGTGGATGGTCACTACATCTAAGGTGGATGGTCACTGCATCTCAGGAGGGATGGTCACTGCAATAGAGTTTGGATGTTCACTGTATCACAGGTGGGATGGTCATTACATCACAGGTAGGACTGTAAATATATCAAATGTGGGATGGTCATTTCATCTCAGGTGGGATGGTCACTGAATCACAGATGGGATGTGTTGGGAACAAAATAAAATAAAAGGGGGGCCCAGGGATTGTTACTACATCTCAGGTTGGATGGTCATTGCATCATAGTTGGGATGGTCACTACATTTCCAGGTGAGATGGTCACTGCATCACTGGTGGCATGGTCACTGCATCTCAGGAGGAATGGTTACTACATCTCAGGTGGGATAGTCTGTACATTTCAGGTGCGATGGTCACTGCCTCACTGCTGGCATTGTCACTGAATTAAAGTTGGTATGGTCACTACATCACAGGTGTGATGGTCACTTCATAACAGGTGGTATGATCACTTAACCACAGGTGTGATGATTATTATATCACAGGTGGCATGGTCACTACATCACATGTGGTATGGTCATTTCATCTCAGGTGGGATGGTCACTCAATCACAGTTGGGATGGTCCCTGCATCTCACTAGGGATGGCAAAAACATCTCAGGTGGGATGGTCACTACATCTCAGGTTTGATGTACACTGCATCTCATGTTATGGTCACTACATCACAGATGGGATGGTCACTGCATCATACTTGGGATGGTCACTGCATCTTAGGTGTGATGGCTACTACATCTCAGGTGGGATGGTCAATGCATCACTGGTGGCATGGTCACTGTAATAAAGGTGGGATGGTTACTACATCATAGGAGGGATGTTCACTATATCACAGATGGGAGGGTCCCTAAATATCATGTAGAATGGTCACTGCGTCACATTTGGAATGGTCACTGAATCACATTTGTGATGGTCACAACATCTCATGTGGGATGGTCACTGCACCTCAAGTGGCATAGTTACTTCATCAAAGTTGGGATGGTCACTGCAATACAGGTGGCATTGTCACTGCATTTCAGGTGGGAAGGTAATGACATCTCAGGTGGGATAGTCAATATATTTCAGGTGTAATGGAAAATGCATCTCATTAAAGAGTTACTACATCTAAAATGTGATGGTCACTACATCACAGGTGGTATGGTTACTACATCACAGGTGGGATGGTAACTGCATCCCAATGGGATTGTCATGCATCTCATGTGGTATGGTCACTACATCTCAGGTGGGATGGTCACTATGTCACAGGTGGGGTGGTCACAGCATCTCAAGTTTGATGGTCACCGTATCACAGATGGAATCGTCACTACATCACAGGTGGGATGGTCACTACATCATAGTTGGGATGGTCAGTATATCAAAAATGGGATGGTCACTGCATCTCAGGTGGAATGGTCACAGCATCTAAGTTGGAATGGTCACTGCATCACAGGTGGGATGGTCATTACATTTCAGGTGGGATAGTCAGTGCATCACAGGTGGGATTGTCATTACATCACACCTGGGATGGTACGACATCTCAGGTGGCATGGTCACTGCATCCAAGATGGATTGATCAAAAATCTCTGATGTCATGGACACTGCATCTCAGGTGGGATCGTCACTACATATCAGGTGGGATGGTCACTACATCTCAAGTGAGATGGTCACTATATCATAGGTGGGACGGTCACTGCATCTCAGGTGGAATGGTCACTGCATCAAAGTTGGAATGGCCATGCATCACACATGGGATGGTCATTGCATCTCAGGTGGGATAGTCAGTGCATCACAGGTGGGATTGTCATTGCATCACACCTGGGATGGTACGACATCTCAGGTGGCATGGTCACTGCATCCCAGATGGGTTGATCACAAAATCTCCGATGGCATGGACACTGCATCTCAGGCGGGATGGTCACTATATCTAAGGTGGAATGGTCAATACATCTAAGATGGGATGGTTACTGCATGACATGTGGGATGGTCACTGAATCTCCTGTGGGATGGTCACTGCATCACAAGTTGATGGTCACTATGTCCCAGGAAGGATAGTCAGTATGTCACAGGTGGGATTGTTACTGCATCTCTGGTGGAATGGTCACTGCATCAAAGTTGGTATGGTCACTGAATCCCAGGTGTGATGGTCAAAACATCTCAGGTGGCATGGTCACTGCCCATCAGGTGGGATGGTCACTGCATCTCATGTGGTATAGTCACTGCATTTTAATTGAGATGGTCACTACTTCTCATGTGGGATGGACACTGCATCATAGGTGGGATGGTCACTGCACCTCAGGTAGGATGGTGGCTGCATCACTGTTGGAATGGTTACTGTAACTCAGAGGTGTTGGCCACATTTTAGGTGGGATGATCACTGCAGCTCATGTTGGATAGTCACTGTATCACAGTTGGTATGGTCATTGCATCATAAGAGGGATGGTCACTGCATCACAGGTAGGATGCTCACTGCATCTCAGGTAAGGTGGTCACTGCATCACAGGTGGAATGATCACTAAATCTCAGGTATATGGACACTTAATCTCAAGTAAGAGTCACTACATCTTAGTTGGAATGGTCACTGCATCACATATGGAATGGTTACTACATTACATATGGAATTGTCTCTACATCACAGTTGGAATGGAGAATACATTATATGTGGGATGGTCACTACATCTTAGGTGGGATGGTCTTTGCCTCACAGGTGGGATTTTTCACTGCATTATAGGTAGGGTTGTCACTGCATCTCAGGTAAGAGTCACTACATCTCAGATATATGGATACTAAATCTCAGGTGGGATGGTCACTACATCACAGGTGGAATGGTCTCTGCATCTCAGGTGTGATTGTGACTACATCATACATGGGATGGTCACTACATCATAGATGGGATGGTAAATACATCTCAGGTGGGATGGTCACTGCATTTGAGGTGGAATGGTCATCGCATCAGAGGTGGAATTATCACTATATCAAAGGTGGGATGGATAATGTATCACAGATGGAATGTTCACTATATCACAGGTGAGAGTCACTACATCATAGGAGGGATGGTTAGTACCTCTCAGATGGTATGGTCACTGCATCTCAGTTGGGATGATCATTACATCACAGGTGAGAGTCACTACATCATAGGTGGAAGAGTCACTGCTTCTCAGGTTAGATAGTCAATCTATCTCAGGTGGAATGGACACTACATCACAGGTGGGATGGTCACTAAGTGACATGTGAAATGGTCACTACAAAACAAGTGGGATGGTCACTGCATTACAGGTGGATGTTCACTGCATCACAGGTGGAATAGTCACTGCATCACAGTTGGTATGGTCACTGCATCACAGATGGGATGGTCACTAAATCTCATGTGGGATGGTCACTACATCTCAGGTAAGAGTAACTAAATCTAAGGTGGGATGGTCACTGCATCGCAGGTAAGAGTCACTACATCTCAGATGGTATGGTCACTACATCTCAGGTGGGATACTTGCTACATAATATGTGGGATGTTCCCTACATCACTGGTTGGATAGTCACTGCATCTAAGGTGGTTTGCTCACTGCATCACAGTTTGAATGGTCACTACCTCACAGGTCGGATGGTCACTACATCACAGGTGACATGGTCATTACATTAAAGTTCAGATGGTCACTACATCACAGTTGGGATGGTGACTACATCATAAGTGGGATGGTCATGACATCTTAGGAGGGAAGGTCACTATATCTCAGTGGGATGTTCACTGCATCTCAAGTGGGATTGTCACTGCATTACAGGTGACAGTCACTATATATCACTTGGGTTGTACACTGCATCACAGGTGGGAAGGTCACTGCAGCTCAGGTAAAATGGTTGATGCATCATAAGTGGAAAGGTCACTGCATCATAGATGGGTTGGTTACTTCATCTCAGGTGGGCTAGTCACTGGATCTCAGGTAAGAGTCACTATATCTCGGGTGGTATGGACACTGCATCCCATGAAGGATGGTCATTGAATCTCAAGTAAGACGGTCACTGCATTACAGGTGAGATGGTCACTGCATCTCAGGTTGGATATTCAATGCATCAAAGGTGGGATGGTCACTACATCTCATGTGGGATGGTCAATACATCTCAGGTGTGATGGTCACTAAATCACAGGTGGTATGGTTACAGCATCTGGGGTGGGATGGTCAATGCATCAAATTTGGAATGGTGTCTACATTATAGGTGGGATGGTCACAGCATCTCATGTAGGATAGTCACTGTATCACAGTTGGGATGGTCACTGCATCTCAGGTGGGATGGACACTGTATCTCATGTAAGAATCACTACATCTCAGTTGGGATGGTCACTGCATCATAGGTGGGATGGTCACTTCATCTCAGGTGGGTTGGTCACCCTATATCTGGTGGGACTTTCATTAAATCAGAGGTGGGATGGTCGCTAAATCACATGTGAAATGGTCACTACATCACCAATGGGATGGTCACTGCATATCAGGTTGAATGGTCACTGCATCAAAGTTGGGATGGTCACTGCATCACAGGTTGGAAGTTCACTGAATCTCAGGTGAGATGGCCACGTCCTCACATGTGAAATGGTTACTGCATCAAAGCTGTTATGGTCACTGCATCACAGGGGGATAGTTCCTGCCTCTCAGGTGGGAGGGTCACTATATCACAGGTCTGATGGTCACTTTGTCACAGTTACTTGATGACTACATCATAGGTGACATGGTCACTGCATCTCAGGTGGGATGGAAACTGCATCACACGTGGGATGGTCACTACATCTCTGGTGGATTGGTCACTACATCTCAGGTAAGAGTCACTACATGTCAGGTGGGATGGTCACTGCATCACAGGTTGGATAGTCAATGCATCAGGTGGGATGGTCACTGCATCTCATGTGGGACTGTCAATACATCTCAGGTGTGATGGTCACTAAATAACAGATGGTATGGTTATAGCATCTGGGGTGGGATGGTCAATGCATCAATTTTGGAATCATGTCAACATTACAAGTGGGATGGTCACAGCATCTCAGGTAGGATAGTCACTGCATCACAGTTGGGATGGTCACTGCATCTCAGGTGGGATAGACACTGTATCTCATGTAAGAATCACTACATCTCAGTTGGGATGGTCACAGTATCACAGGTGGGATGGTCACTGCATCAAGGTGGCATGGTCACTTCATCTCAGATGGGATGGTCACCATGTATCTGGTAGGATTTTCATTAAATCAGAGTTGGGATGGTCACTAAATCACATGTGAATTGTCACTGCATCACCAGTGGAATGGTCATTACATCACAGGAGGGATGATCACTGCATAACAGGTGGAATGGTCACTATATCACCAATGGGATGGTCACTGCATATCAGGTCGAATGGTCACTACATCAAAGTTGGGATGGTCACTGCATCAAAGTTGTTATGGTCACTGCATCACAGGGGGGATAGTCCCTGCCTCTCAAGTGGGATGGTCACTATATCACAGTTGGGATGGTCACTGCATCTCACTTTGGATGATCACTGCATCATAAGTGGGGTGGTCACTATATGACAGGTGGGATGGTCACTGCATCATAGGTGTGATGGTCACTACATCCCAGTTGGTATGTTCATTGCATCACAGGTGGGATTGTCATCACATTCACATGGAATGGTCACTACATATCTGTGGCATACTCACAGCAACTCAGGTATGATGGTCCAAACATCTCAGGTGGTATGATCACTGTATCTCAGGTGTAACATTCACTGCAATATAGTTGGTATGGTCACTACATCTCAGGTGGGATGGTCGCTACATCTCAGGTAAGCATCACTCCATCTCATGTAGCATGGTCACTGCATCACAGATGGTATGGCCACTGCATCTCAGGTAAGATGGTCAATGAATCACAAGTGGAAAGGTCGTTGCATCACAGATGGGATGGTCACTTCATCTCAGGTGGCCTGGTCACTGCATCTCAAGTAAGAGTCACGACATCTCGGGTGGTATGGTCACTGCATCCCATGAAGAATGGTCACTGCATCTCAGATAACATGGTCACTACATCACAGGTGGGATGGTCACTACATCTCAGGTGTATGGACATTGCATCTCATGTAAGAGTCACTACATCTCATGTTGGGTGGTCACTGCATCACATGTGAAATGGTTACCACACCACATGTGGAATTGTCTTTACATCACAGTTGGGATGGAGACTACATCATAGGTGGGATGGTCACCACATCCTAGGAGGGATGGTCATTGTTTCACAGGTGGGATGGTCACTGCATCATATGTGGGATTGTCACTGCATCTCAGATAAGATTCATTTCATCTCAGATGGTATGGTCACTACATCACAGGTAGGATTGTCCCTGTATCTCAGGTGTGATGGTCACTACATCATAGGTGGGATTGCCACTACATCTAAGGTGGGATGGTCACTGCCTCTCAGGTGAAATGGTAATTGCATTATAGGTGGGATGATCAGTATATCACAGGTGAAATGGTTACTGCATCACAGGTGAAATGTTCACTATATAACAGGTGAGAGCCACTACATCATAGGAGGGATGGTCACTAACTCTCGGATGGAATGGTCTCTTCATCTCAGGTGGGATGGTCACTACATCTCAGGTAAGAGTCACTACATCTCTGGTGGTCTGGTCACTGCCTCCCGTGAAGGATGGTCACTGCATCTCAGGTAACATGGTCACTGCATCACAGGTGGGATGGTCACTGCATGTCAGGTGGCATGATCGCTATATCACAAGTGGCATGGTTAATGCATCACAAGTAGAAAGATCACTATATCACAGATGTGTTTCACTACATCATAGGAGGGATTGTCACTGCCTCTCACATGATGGTCACTGCATCTCAGGTGGAATGGTCACTGATTCTCAGCTAAGATGCTCACTCTATCTCAGGTGGGATGGTCACCAAATCACATGCAAAATGGTCACTGCAAAACAGGTAGGATGGTCACTATATTACAGGTGGATGTTCACTGCATCATAGGTGGGATGGTCACTGCATCACATGTATGGTCACTGCATCACATGTGGGATGATAACTAAATCTCATGTGGGAGGGTCACTACATCTCCAGTAAGAGTAACTAAATCTAAGGTGGTATGGTCACTGCATCTCAGGTAAGAGTCACTATATCTCAGATGTTATGGTCACTACATCCCAGGTGGGATGTTCTCTTCACCACTGTTTGTATGGTCACTGCATCTCAGGTTTGCTCACTGCATCACTGTTTGAATGGTCACCACATCACAGGTCAGATGGTCACTACATAACAGATATCATGATCAATACAATAAAGGTTAGATGTTCACTACATCATATTTGTGATGGTGATTACATCATAGGTGGGATGGTGACTACATCTTAGGTGAGATGGTCACTATATCTCAGTGGGATGGTCACTGCATCTCAGTTGGGATGGTCTCTGCATTACAGGTGAGAGTCACTACATATCACTTGGGTTGTTCACTGCATCACAGGTGTAAAGTTCTCTATACCACATGTGAAATTCACAACATCATAGGTGTGATGGTTACTACATCTCAGGTGGGATGGCCACTGCATCTCAGGTGGTATGGACACTGCAACACAGTTGGGATAGTTAATGCACCTCAGTATGAATGGCCACTACATTTCAGGTGTAATGCTCATTGCATCTCAGGTAAGAGCCACTACATCACATTTGGGATGGTCAGTGTATCACAGGTGGGCTAGTCAATGCATCTGAGTGGGATAGTCACTGTATCATAGGTGTGATGCATTTCACTATGGATAGTCACTACATCTCAGGTGGGATGGTCATTGCATCTCATGTGGAATAGTCAATGCATCAGTGTTGGGATGGTTACTGCATCTCAGGTGGGATGGTCTCCACATCACAGGTGAGAGTCACTGCATCATAGGTGGAATGGTCACTGATTCTCAGGTTAGATGGTCACCCTATCTCGGGTGGGATGGTCACAAAATCACATGTGAAATGGTCACTGCAGAACAAGTACGATGGCCACTACATTACAGGTGGATGGTCAATGCATTACAAGTGGGATGGTCTCTGCATCACATGTGGGATGGTCACTAAATCTCACGTGGGAGGGTTACTACATCCTAGGTAAGAGTAACTAAATCTAAGGTGGGATGGTCACTGCATCTCAGGTAAGATTCACTACATCTCATATTGTATGGTCACTATATCTCAGGTGGGATAATCACTAAATCAAAGGTAGGATGTTCTCTACATCACTGTTTGGATGTTCACTGCATCTCTGGTGGTTTGCTCACTGCATCACAGTTTGGATGGTCACTACCTCACAGGTCGGATGGTCACTACATCACAGGTGGCATGGGCAATACAACAAAGGTCAGAGGGTCACTACATCACAGGTGAGATTCACTACTTCATAGTTGGAATGATCACTGATTCTCAGGTTAGATGGTCACTCTATCTCAAGTGGGTTGGTCACTATGTCACGTGTGGGCTGGTTACTAAATCACATGTGAAATGGTCACTGCAAAACAGGTAGGATGGTCACTACATTACATGTGGATGGTCACTGCATCACAGTTGGGTTGGTATCTGTATCACATGTGGGATGGTCACTAAATCTCACGTGGGAGGGTCAATACATCTCAGGTAAAAGTAACTAAATCTAAGGTGGGATGGTCACTGCATCTCAGGTAAGATTCACTACATCTTATATGGTATGGTCACTACATCTCAAGTGGGATAGTTACTACATCAAAGGTGGGATGTACTCTACATCGCTGGTTGGATGGTTACTGCATCTCAGGTGGTTTGCTCACTGCATCACAGTTTGGATGGTCACTACATCACAGGTCAGATTGTCTCTACATCAATGGTAGCATGGTCAATACAACAAAGGTCAGATAGTCATCACAGTTGGGATGGTGACTACATCATAGGTGGGATGGTCATGATGGATGGTCATTATATCTCAGTGGAATGGTCAATGCATCTCAAGTTGGATGGCCACTGCATTACAATTGAGAGTAACTACATCTCACTTGGATTGTTCACTGCATCACAAGTTGGAAGGTCACTACATCACAGATGTAATGTTCTCTATATCACATGTGAAATTTAGAACACCTCAGTTGGGATTGTCATTGCATCTCAGTTGGGATTGTCACTGCATCTCAGGTGGGATGGGCACTACAACACAGTTGGGATAGTCAATACCAAACTGTATGAATGGTCACTACATCTCAGTTGGAATGGTCACTATATCACAGGTGGGATGGTAATTACATCTCAGGTGGGATGGGCACTACATCGCAGTTGGGATGATCAGTGTATCATAGGTGGGATGGTCAATGCATCTCCGTGGGATAGTCACTGCATCACAGGTGGGATGGTCACTGAATCACAGGTGGGATTGTCATCACATCTTAAGTGAGATGGTCACTACATCTCAGGTGGCATATTCACAGCACCCAGGTGTGATTGTCCAGACATCTCAGGTGGCATAGTCATTGCATCTCAGGTGGGATAGTCACTGCAATACAGTTGGTATGGTCACTACATCTCAGGTAAGAGCCAGTACATCTCATGTAGGATGGTTACTGTATCACAGGTGGGATGGTCACTGCATTTCAGGTAAGATCATTGCTGCAACACAGATGGAATGGTCACTGCATCAGAGTTGGGAAGGTCACTTCAACTCAGGTAAGAGTTACTATACCTCATGTAGGATGTTCCCTTCATCTCTGATGGGATGGTCACTGCATCCCATGAATGATGGTCACTGCATATCAGGTAATATGGTCACTGCATCACAGGTGGGGTGCTCACTACATCTCAGGTGTATGAACACTGCATCTCATGTAAGACTTACTACATCTCAGGTCAGATGGTCAATGCATCACATGTGGAATGGTTACTATATCAGATGTAGAATTGTCTCTACATCACTGTTGGGACAGAGACTACATCATAGGTAGGATGGTCATTATATCTCAGTGGGATGGTCACTGCATCTCAGGTTTGATGGTCACTGCATTACAGGTGAGTGTCACTACATCTCACTTGGATTGTTCACTGCATCACAGATGAGATTGTCACTGCATCACAGGTGTAATAATCTCTATATCACATGTGAAATTCACAACATCATAGGTGGAATAGTCACTACGTCTCAGTTGGAATTGTCGCTGCATCTTGTGGAATGGGCACTGCACCACATTTGAGATAGCCAATGCACCTCAGTATGAATGCTCACTACATCTCAGGTGGAATGGTCACTGAATCTCAGGTAAGCGTCACTACATCACAGGTGGGATGGTCACTGAATCTCAGGTGAGAGTCACTATATCTCAGGTGCGATGGTCAGTGCATCACAGGTGGGATGATCACTACACCTCGACTGGGATGGTCACTACATCTCAGGTGCGATTGTTGCTACATCACAGGTGAGATAATCACTGCATCACAGGTGGAATGGTCACTGTACCTCAGCTGGGATGGTCACTACATCCCATGTGGGATAGTCACTACATTACCATGTGAGATAATCACTGCATCACAGGAAGGATGATCCCTATATCATAGGTGGAATGGTCAGTGCATTTGTGGTGGCATGATTACTCCGTCACATTTGGGATGGTCAATGCACAAGTGGAATTTTCACTGCATCTCAGGTGGGATGGTCACTGTATCACAGGTGGAATGGTCACTACATCTCAGGTGGTATGGTCACTACATCATAGGTAGGATGGTCACTATATCATAGTTGGAATAATCACTGCATCACATGTGAGATGATCTTTGCATCTCAAGTTGAATGGTGACTGGATCACATGTGGGATAATCACTGTATCACAGTTGGGATGATCATTGCATCTCAAGAGGGATGGTCAGTAAATCTCACGTGGGATGGCCTCTGCATCTCAGGTCAGAGTCACTACATCTCAGGTGAGCTGTTTACTGTATCACAGGTGGGATGGTCAATGCATCACACGTGTAATGTTCACTATATCACATGTGAAAGTCACAGCATCATAGGTGGGATTGTCATCACATCACACGTGGGATGGTCACTGCATCTCACGTGAAAGTCACTATATCTCAGGTGGGATGGGCACTGCACCTTAGCTGGGATGATCACTACATCACAGGTGGGATAGTCACTACATCACATGTGAGATAATCACTGCATCACAGTTGAGATGGTCAGTACATCATAGGTGGGATGGTCACTACATCTCAGGTAAGAGTTAATACAGCTCAGATGGGATGATCACTGCATCTCAGGTGAGTGCCACTAAATCTCAGGTGAGATGGTCACTACATCTCAGGTCGAATCATTACTGCATCACAGATGGAATGGTCACTGCATTTGAGGTAGGATTGTTACTCCATCACATTTGGGATGGTCAATGCTTTTCAGGTGGGATGGTTACTGCATCACAGGTTGGATGATCACTACATCACAGGTGGGAGGGTCACTATAGCACATGTAGGATGGTCATTGCATCACAAGTGGGATGGTCACAGCATCACAGGTGGGATGGTCAGTGCATCACATGTGTTATTCTCACTGCATCTCTGGTGGGATGAACACTGCATCACAGGTTGGATGTTCACTACATCACAGATGGAATATTCACTGCATATTATGTGAGATGGCCATTGCATCTCAGGTGGGATGGTCACTACATCTCAGGTGGGATGGTCTCTGCATTGCAGGTGAGAGTCACTGCATCTCAGGTGAGAGTCACTACGTATCAGGTGAGATGTTCACTGTATCACTGGTGGTATTGTCACTGCATCACAGGTGTAATATTCACTATATCACATGTGAAATTCACAACATCATAGGTGGGATGGTCACTACTCTCAGGTGGGATAGTCACTGCATCTCTCCTGAGATTCATTATATCTCAGGTGGGATGGGCACTGCAGCTTAGCTGGAATAGTCACTATATCATAGATGAGATAGTGAATACATCACCGGTGACATAATCACTTCATTACAGTTGAGATGGTCCCTATATTATAAGTGTAATGGTCACTACATCTCAGGTGGGTTGAAGGCTGAAAGTTGAGTATTCTAGTGTGGTGGCTTATGTTCATTGAGGCCATGCTTTGATTATGCAGCTATTATTTCAAATTTTAAGTGCACTAATGATGTATCCCTATTTTAAAGCATGCTCTCTACTTTAGAATATATTTCATTTTAGCTTTTATCATGTCTTTGGGTGATTATACGCTTGAAGTTAAGATAAAGTTGAAATAGTTGGTCACTGCATCACAGGTAGAATGGTCACTGTATCTCAGGTGGGATGGTCACTACATCTCAGGTAAGAGTTACTACCTCTCAGGAGAGATGGTCATTGCATCTCAGGTGAGAGTTACTACATCACAGGAGGGATGATCACTTCATCATAGGTGCGATGGTGACTGCACCTCAGCTGCGATGGTAACTATATCTCAGGTGGGATAGTCACTACATCACAGGTGAGATCATCACTGCACCACAGGTGGGATGTTCAGTACATTATAGGTGGAATGGTCAATACATCTGAGGTGGAATGGTCACTGCATCCCAGGTGGGAAAGTCACTGTATCACAGGTGGGATAGTCACTGCAGTTCAGGTGGGATGCTGACAACATCTCAGGTGGGATGGTCACAGCAGTTCAGGTGGGATGTTGACAACATCTCAGGTGGGATGGTCACTGCATCACACGTGGGATGGTCACTTCATAACAGGTGGGTTGGTCACTACATCACAGGTGGAATGGTCAATACATCATAGGTTGTATGGTTACTATATCTCAGGTGGTATGGTCACTGCATCTCAGGTGAAATGGTCACTACATCTCAGTTGGGATGGTCATTTCATCATAGTTGTTATCATCACTGCATCACAGGTGGGATGATCAGTACATCACAGGTGTAATGATCACTATATCATAGGTGAAAAGGTTACTGCACCTCTTGTGGTATCTTCACTTAATCACAGATGGGATGGTCAATGCATCTCAGGTGGGATGGTCACTGCATCATAGGTTTGATGGTTAATACATCACAAGTGGGATGGTCACTACATCACAGGTAGAATTGTCACTACATCACAGGTGGTATGAACACTCCATCTTAGGGGTTATGGTCATTGCTTCAAGGTTGGGACTGTCACCACATTACAGGTGAGATGGTCACTACATCTCAGGTGTGTTGTTCACTACATCTCAGGTGGTATGCGCACGGCATCAGAGGTGAGATAGTCACTGAGACTCAGGTGGGATGGTCACTGAATCTCAAGTGGAATGGTCACTGCATCTCAGGTGTGATGGTCACTACATCTCAGATGGGAAGGACACTGCATCTTATGTAAGAGTCAGTACAAATCAAGTGGGATGGTCACTGCATCACAGGTAGACTGGTCACTGCATCACAGTTGGAATGGTCACTGCATCATAGGAGGTATTGTCATTGCATCTCAGGTGGGATAGTAACTAAATTAAAAATGGGATTGTCATTGCATCTCACTTGGAATGGACACTACATTTCAGGTGACATAGTCACTGCATCCCAGGTTGATGATTACAACATCTCAGGTTGCATTAACACTGCATCTCAGGTGGGATGTTCACTACATCTCATGTGGGATAGTCACTGGACCACAGATGGGATGGTCACTGCATATCAAGAGGAATGCTCACTGCATCAAAGGTGAAATGGTCACTGCATATCAGGTGGAATGGTCACTACATCTCAGGTGGCCTGGTCACAACTTCACAGGTGGGATGGTCACTGCATTTTAGGTTGGATGGTCACTACAGTACACGTGGGATTGTCACTACATAACAGGTGGCATTGTCACTGCATCATAGGTGGGAATGTTATTGCATCTCACATGGGATGGTAAATAATTTCCATGTGGCATGGTCACAGCATCTCAGGTGGGTTGGTCACAACATATCAAGTGGTATGGTCACTAGACCTCAGGTGGGATTGTCATTGCATCTCATGTGGTACAGTCAATGCATCACAGTTGTTATGGGCAATGCATCTCAGATAGAATGGTCATTGCATCACAGGTGGAATGGGCACTGCACCTCAGGTGGGATTGTCAGTATATCTAAGGCTTTTTGGTACTATATCACATGTGGGATTGTCACTATATCACAGGTCAGATGGTCACTACATAACTATTGGGATAGTGACTACATCATAGGTGGGATGGTTTCTACATCTCTGGTGGGATGGTCACTACATCTCAGGTGGGATGGTGACAACATCACATGTAGTATGTTCACTGCATCTCAGGCTGGATAATCACTATATCACAGGTGGGTCGGTTCCCAAATCACATGTAGAATGTTCACTATATCACAGGTGAGAGTCATTACATCATAGGTGGGATGGTCACTGCATCTCAGGGAGAATGGTCAATACATCACAGGTGGGATGGTCTCTACATCTCAGGTAGGATGTTCACTGCATTACAGGTTTGATGATCAATTCATTACAAGTGGTATGGTCACTACAAAACAGGTGGACTGGTCACTACATCACAGATGGAATGGACACTCCATCTCCGGGGGTATGGTCAATGCTTCCCTGTTGGGATGGTTACCCATCACAGATGGGATGTCACTGAATCTCAGGTGGGATGGTAACTGCATCACAGGTTGGATGGTCACTGCATCTCAGGTGGGATAGTCACTGCATCACAGGTGGGATGGTCACTACGTTTTAGGTGGTATAGTCACTGCATCAAAGGTTGGATGGTCACAACATCTCAGGTGGCATGGACACTGCATCTCAGGTGGGATGGTTACTGCACCTCAGGTAGGATTATCAGTACATCTCAGGTGGTGTGGTACTACATCACAGGTGGGACAGTCACTACATCACAGGTGGGCTGGTCACTGAGTCTCAAGTGGGATAGTTACTGCATCACAGTTGGAATGGTCACTGCATCACAAGTAAAAGTCACTAAATCTCAGGTGGGATGGTCACTACATCTCATGCAGGATAGTCACTGCCTCACCATTGTTATGGTCACTGAATCTCAGGTGGAATGGTAACTACATCTCAGGTGGGATTGTCACTGCATCACAGGTCACATGGTCACTGAAACCCAGGTGGGATGGTCATAAAATCTCAGGTGGCATGGTCACTGCATCTCAGGTTGGATGGTCACATCTCAGGTGGGATAGTTACTGCATCACAGATTGGATGGTCACTACATCACAAGTAGGATGGTCACTACAACACAGATGGAATGGTCACTACATCACAGGTGGAATGAACACTCCATATCAGGGGATATGGTCACTGCTTCACAGTTGGGATGGTCACCGCATCACAGGTAGGATGGTCACTGCATCTCAGGTAAAAGTCACTACATCTCATGTGGGATGATCAGTACATCTAAGGTAGGACGGTCACTATATCTCATGTGGGATAGTCACTGCATAATAATTGTGATGGTCACTGCATCTCAGGTGAGATGGTAACTACATCTCAGGAGTGATTGTCACTGCATCACAGGTGGGATTGTTATCACAAATCATGTGGGATTGTCACTACATCTCAGGTGGCATGGTCACTGATACCCAGGTGAGATGGTCAAAAAATCTCAGGTGGCATGGTCACTGCATCTCAGGTGGGATGATAACAATACCTCAGATGGGATCGTCATTGCGTCTCAGGTGGGATCGTCACAACATCTCAGGTGGGATGGTCAATACTTCTCAGGTGGAATGGTCACTGCATCTCAAGTGAGAGTTACTACATCTTTGGTGGGATGGTCACAGTACCCCATGTGTGGTGCTCACTGCATCTCAGGTAAGATGGTCACTGATTCTCAGGTGATTTGGTCAAACTTCACATGTGGGATGGTCACTGCATCTTAGGTGAGATGGTCTCTCCATCACAAGTGGGATTGTCACTACTTAACAGGTGGTATGGTCACTGCATCACTGGTGGGATTGTCATCACTTCTCACATGTCATGGTCACTACATCTCAGGTGGGATTGTTTCAGCATCTCATGCTGGATAGTTACTACATTATTGTTGGGATGGTCACTGCATCTCATGTGGGATGGTCATTGGATCTCAGGTGAGATGGTCACTACATCACAGATGGAATGGTCACTGCAAATCAGGAGGGATTATCACTACATTTCAAGTGAAATTGTACTACATCACTGGTGGAATTGTCACTGCAACTCAGATGGGATTGTCACTACATCTCAGGTTGGATGGTACTACATCACAGGTGGGATTGTCACTACATCACAGATGGGATGGTCACTGCATCTCATGTAGAATGGTCACTGCATCTCAGGAGGGGCAGTCAATACATCTCAGTTGGGAAGGACACTGCATCTCATGCAAGTGTCACTACATTACAGGTGGGATGGTCATTGCCTCACAGGTGGGATGGTAACTGCACTACAGGTGGAATGGTCACTTCATCATAGGAGGGATAGTCACTGCATCACATGTGGGATAGTCATTGCATCACAGGCGGGATTGTCATCATATCTCACTTGGAATTGTCACTCCATTTCAGGTGGCATAGTCACTGAATGCCTGGTCTGATGGTCATAACATCTCAGGTGGCATGGACAGTGCACCTCAGATGGGATGGTCACTACATCTCAGGTGGGATGATCACTACATCTTATATGGATTGTCACAGTATCACAGTAGGGATGGTCACTGCATCTCAAGTGGGATGGTCCCAACCATTCTGGTGAGATGCTAACTGCATGAAAGTTTGGATGGTCACTGCATCTCATGAAGGATGGTCACTACAACTCATGTGTTTGGTCACAACTTCACAGTTTGGATGTTAACTGCATCTTAGGTGGGATGGTCACTGCATCACAGGTGGGATTGTCACTATATAACAGGTTGCATGGTCACTACAACACAGGTGGAATGATCCCTATATCACAAATGTGATGATCACTGCATCACAATTATGATGGTTATGGCATCACAAGTGGGATGGTCACTACCTCTCAGGTGGGATAGTCACTGCATCACATGTGGAATAGTCACTGCATCACCGTTGGATAGTCACTGCATCTCAGGTATGGTCACTACATTTCAGGGGGGATGGTCACTATGTCCCAGGTAGGATGGTCACAGCATCTCAGGTGTTATGATCACTGCATCATAGGAGAAATGGTCACTGCATCTCAGGGGTGATAGTCACTGCATCACAGGTGGTATTGTAATCACATTTCACATGGGATTGTCACTACATTTCAAGTGGAATGGTCACTGTATCCAAGGTGGGATGATGGTCACAACATCTCAGGTGGCATGAACACTGCATCGCAGGTGGAATGGTCACTACATCTCAGGTGGCATAGTCACTGCAACACATGTGGGAAGGTCATTGCACCTCAGGAGGGGTTATCACTGCATCTCAGTTGGTATGGTTCAACATAGGTGGGACATTCACTACATCACAGATGAGATGGTCACTGCAGCTAAGGTGGAATGGTCATTGCATCTCAGGAGGGACTGTCACTACATCTCAGGTGGGAAAGACACTTCATCTCCTGTAATAGTCACTACTTGATAGGTGGGATAGTCACTGCCTGACAGGTGGAATGGTCACTGCATCACATTTGGAATGGTCCCTGAATCATAGGAGAGATATTCAATTCATCTCTGGAGGGATAGTCAGTGTATCACAGGTATGATGGTCATTGCATCTCACTTGGAATTGACACTACATTTCAGGTGTCATAGTCACTGCATCTCAGGTGGGATGGTCACTACACTCAGGTGGGATGATCACTAAATCTCAAGTGGGATAGTCACTGCATAACAGTAGGGATGATTACTACATCTCAGGTGGGATAGTCACTACATCTCAGGTGGGATTGTCACTGCATCTATTGTAACTGTCCATACATATCAGGTGAGATGCTGACTGCATGAAAGGTGGGGTTTTCACTGCATCACTAGTTGGATGGTCACTGCATCTCAGGTGGGATAGTCACTGCATCACAGGTGAATAGGTCACTATATCACAGGTGGGATGGTCACTACTTCACAAGTGAGATTGCCACTACATCTCAGATGGCATGGTCACTGCATCCCAATGAAATGGTCAAAACTTCTCAGATGGCATAGTCACTGCACCTCATGTAGAATGGTCACTGCATCTCAGGTGGGAAGGTCACTACATCACAGGTGAGATGGTCACTATACTTCAGGTGGCTTGGTCACTGCATCCCAGGTGGGTTGGTCACAACATGTCAGGTGGCATGGACACTCCATCTGAGGTAGAATGTTCACTGCATCTCAGATGAAGTGGTCACTATAATTCAGGTTGAATGGAAACTGCATCTCATGTAAGAGTTTTTACATCTCATGTGGGAAGGTCACTGCATCACAGGTCAGATGGTTACTGTATTAAAGGTGGAATGGTCACTATATCTCAGGTGAGATGGTCACTGCATCACAGGTGGGATGGTCACTGTACCTCAGGTGGGATTGTCACAACATCTCAACTATAATGGTACTACATCACAGGTAGCATGGTCACAACATCACAGGTTGGATGGTCACTACATCTCAGATGGGATGTTAACTGCATCTCATGAGGAATAGTTACTGCATCACATTTGGAATGGTCACTGCATCTCAGGTGGGATGGTCACTACATCTAATCTGGGATGGTGGGATGGTCACTACGTCTCTTGTGGGATAATCATTGCATCACAGTTGTGATGGTCACAGCATCTTCGGTGGGATGGTCACTACATCTCAGGTGGGATTGTCATTGCACCACAGGTGGGATTGTCATCGCATCTCAGGTGGGATTGCCACTACATCTCAGTTCACATGGTCACTGCAACACAGATGGGATGATCACAACATCTCAGTTGGCAAGTCACTGCAACTCATGTAAGATAGTCACTGCATCACAGTTGGCATGGCCATTATTTCTTTGGTGGCATGGTTACTGCATCTCAGGAAAGATTCACTACATCTCTGATGGGTTGGATAAGGTATCCCAGGTGGAATCGTCATCTGACATCTCATGTAAATGGTCACTGCATCTCAGGTGGAATGGTCAATATTTCTCAGGTGGTTTGTTCGCCACTTCACAGGTGAGATGGTCACTGTGTCTTAGGTGGGATGGTCAATGCATCACAGCTTGTAATGTTACTACATGACAGGTTTTATGGTCACTGCATCACAGGTGGAATGGTCACAGCATCTCAGATGGCATGGTCACAGCATCCCAGGTTTGATGGTCATGACATCACAGGTGGCATGATAGGTACATCTCAGGTGGAATTTTCACTGTATCTCATGTGGGATGATACTACATCACAGGTGGGATGATCACTACATCTCTTGTGGGATGGTCACTACATCACAGGTGGGATTGTTTTCCCATCTCACATAGAATGGTCACTTCATCACAGATGGCATGGTCACAGAATCCCAGGTGGGATGGTCACAATATCTCAGGTGGGATAGTCAGTGCATCACAGCTGGGATTGTCATCGAATCTCACATTGGGTAGTCACTACATCTCAGGTAGCATAATCAATGCATCCCAGGTGGGATGGTCAAAACATCTCAGGTTACATGGTCACTGCATCTCATGTGGGATAGTACTTGCATGACAGTTGGAAAGGTCACTACATCTCAGATGGGATGGTCACTGAATCTCAGGTAAGAGTAAGTACATCTCAGGTGGGATGGTCACAGCATCCCAGAAGGGATGGTCACTACATCTCAGGTAAGATAGTAACTGCATCATAGGTGGAATGGTCACTGCATCTGAGGAAGGATGGTAACAACATCTCAGGTGGGATGGACTCTGTATCTCATGTAAAAAACAGATCTCACATGGAATTACCACGGTGTCATAGGTGGGACGGTTACTGCATCACAGGTGGGATTGTCATTGTACCACATGTGGGATAATCTCTGAATCTCAGGAGGTATATTCACTGCATCACAGGTGTGACGGTCACTAAATCACAGGTGGGATGCTCACTACATCAGAAATGGGATGGTTACTGCATCTCAGGTGGAATAGTAACTGTATTAAAGTTGGAATGGTCACTGCATCACAGGTAGGATGGTATCTGCATCTCTGGTAGGATAGTCAGTGGATCACAGGTGGGATTGTCATCACATCTCATGTGGAATGGTCACTATATCTAATGTAGCATGGTCACTGCAATCCAGGTGGGATTGTCAAAACATCTCAGTTGGCATGGTCACTGCATCTCATGTGTGATGGTCACTGCATCTCAGCTGGCATTAACAAGGCATCTCAGGTAGGATGGTCACTGATCTCATGTGGGATGGTCACTGCATCACAGGTAGGATGGTTAAAGCATCTTAAGTGGCATGGTCACTGTATCACAGGTGGAATGGTCACTGCATCACAGATGGAATGGTCACTACATCACAGATTGGATGGTCCCTGCATATCAGGTGGAATTGTCACTGCATCTCAGGATGAACGGTCATTACATCTGAGGTGGCATGGTCACTGCAACCTAGGTGGGATGGTCGCAACATCTCAGGTGTCATGGTCAGTGGTGGGAACTTCCCCTATTGCCTCACTCCTATAACCCAGGTGGCTTTAGCAAAGTAGCTCAGGGTTCCCCAGGCAGGGGTGCCCTTTGGCCACCCTCTGAAGAGTGGGATAGAGGAATAATGCCTACCCAGGGATTAGTTGATAGGGTAGGTACCAGCACTCCCATGCCTGACTGACTGGAGAATAGGGAAATTCTGTCAGGGTATGGGCCTCTTTTCCCTACCCCAAATTCTACTGGGGCCCCAAGGACCCCCTTCTTAGTTCCCAGAGTGATGGTCAGTACATCTTAGGTGGGGTGCTTACTACATTTCAGGTAAGAGTTACTACCTCTCATGTTGGATGGTCACTGCATTCCAGGTGGGATAGCCACTGCTTCTCAGGTAAGGTGGTCACTGCAAAACAGGTAGAATGATTACTGCATCTCAGGTGGTATAGTCACTGCATGACAGGTGGGATTGTCATTGCATCTCATGTGGCATGACCACTACATCTCAGGTGGCATG
>NW_018393425.1:46975-48761 GCF_900095145.1 Mus pahari
ACACCTCAGGTGTGAAGTTCAAAGTGTCTCATGTGAGTTACTGCATCACAGGATGGTCACTACATCTCAGGTGGGATGATTACTGCATCTCAGGTAAGAGTCACTACATATCATTTGGGATGGTTACTGCATCTCATGTAGGATGGTCTCTGAATCTCAGGTAAGATGGTCACTGCATCTCAGGTGGAATAAACACTGCATCACAGTTAGAATGGTCACTGCATCACAGGTGTGATGATCACAGCATCTCATGTGCGATAGTCACTGCATCACAGGAGGGATTGTCATTGCAACTCATGTGGAATGGTCACTACATCTAAGGTAGCATGGTCAAAGCATTACCGATGGGATGGTCACAACATCTCAGTTGGCGTGGTCACTAACATTTCAGGTGGGATGGTCAAAGAATCTCATCTGGTACAGTCAATGCATCACAGTTGGGATTGTCATTGCATCTGAGAAGGGATGCTTATTGCATCTCAGGTAATAGTCACTACATGTCAGGTAGGATGGTCACTGCATCACAGATGGGATGGTGACTACATAATAGGTGGGTTGGTCAGTGTATCAAATGTGGGATGTTCACTACATCTCAGGTGGAATGGTCATACATCTCAGGTGAAATGGTCACTAAATCACAGGTGGGATGGTCAAAGTTTGAGACAAAGTTTGGAGCTAAGATGAAAGGATGGATCATCCAGAGACTGCTCTACATCCCATAATCTGTCATCAAACACAGACACTATTGCATATGTCAGCAAGATCTTGCTGAAAGGACACTGATATAGCTATCTCTGTGAGGCTATGACAATCCCTGGCAAATATAGAAGTGGACGCCCACAGTCATATATAGGATAGAACACAGAAACCCCAATGGAGGAGCTAGAGAAATTACCCAAGGAACTGAAGGGGTCTGCAACCCTACAGGTGAAACAAAAATATGAATTAATCAGTACCCCCAGAGCTCGTGTCTCTAGCTAAATATATAGCAGCAGATGGCTTAGTCAGCCATCGATGGGAAGAGAGGCCCCCTGGTCTTGCAAACTTTATATGCTCCAAATGGGGGAATGCCAGGTCCAAGAAGTGGGAGTGGGTGGGCAGGGGTACAGGGTGGCGGGAGGGTATAGGGGACATTTGGGATAGCATTTGAAATGTAAATGAAGAAAAAATCTAATAAAATAAGTTTTAAAAAAATCTCGTAAACTGAATCCAGGAACACATCAAAACAATCAACCACCATGACCCAGTAGGCTTCATTCCAGGGATGCAGGAATGGTTTAATATATGGAAATCTATCAATGTACTCCATTATAAAAACAAACTCAAAGACAAAAACCACATGATCGTCTCGTTAGATGCTGAGAAAGCATCCGACAAAATCCAACACCCATTCATGATGTAAGTGTTGGAAATATCAGAAATTCAAGGCGCATACATGAACATAATAAAAGCAATTTACCGAAAACCAGTAGCCAACATCAAAGTAAACGGAGAGAAGCTGGAAGCAATCCCACTAAAATCAGGGACTAGACAAGGCTGCCCACTTTCTCCCTACCTATTCAATATAGTACCTGAAGGCCTAGCCAGAGCAATTAGACAACAAAAGGAGATCAAGGGGATCCAAATTGGAAAGGAAGAAGTCAAAATATCATTTTTCAGATGATATGATAGTATACATAAGTGACCCCAAAAATTCCACCAGAGAACTCCTAAACCTGATAAACAGCTTCAGTGCAGTAGCTGGATATAAAATTAACTCAAACAAATCAATGACCTTTCTCTACAC
>NW_018393426.1:0-1772 GCF_900095145.1 Mus pahari
CAATGGAGGAGCTAGAGAAAGTACCCAAGGAACTGAAGGAGGCTGCAACCCTGTAGGTGGAACAACAATATGAACTAACCAGTACCCCCTGAGCTTGTGCCTCTAGCTGCATATGTAGCAGAAGATGGCCTAATCGGCCATGGAAGAGAGGCCCCTTGGTCTTGCAAACTTTACATGACCCAGCACAGGGGAAGGCCAGGGCCAAGTAGTGGGAGTGGGTGGGTAGGGGAACAGGGGCGGGGGNGGTGGTGGTATAGGGAACTTTTGGGATAGCATTTGTAATGTAAATAAAGGAAATAATAATAATTTAAAAAAAGAATGCAAAAAAGACATAACCAGGAAAAATTTCTCTAACTCATATTTCATTTAAACTGGCAAGTTATCAGAAAACTGAAATGTTGTTAGCAGCCAGAGGCATCCCAATTCATTTCTGAAGTAAAACAATGATAACTTTTGATTTCCAGGCAGAAAGCATAAAATCTTGGGGAATCTTGGACTATTGTTTCTAGGTATTGAAAGAATATTACTGACAACCTGGTTTATTATTTCCTTTATGTTTCACACTTGAAACCAAACAAAAAATAATAACCTTTCAAGATAAGCATAAACTAAGCAATTCATGACCACTAAGAAAACATTAACTAAGAAAACTTCTAATAAAAATAAAAGAGTACATGTATTTGAAAACACAGAATAAAAACCCTCCAAAACATAAAAACCCTAGAAATTAGGAGATTGTTTGAAATAACCATGAGGGTGAATAGCATTAATTTTCATGTTCAAGGACACACACTGACTGATTAGAGAGAAAATCACATTTGGAAGAAACTCACATTATCTCTAAAGTTGTATAGAAGCAAATAATGGAAAAAAATGGAAAAACATATTCAAGCGAATAAAATCAGAAAGAAAGCAAAATTAGCTATATTTTTACCTGACAAAGCAGAATCCAGATCAAATTTACTAAAAAATGCTGTCAAAATAAATAAAGGTGTCTACAAATAAAGATGACATTTACCAAACAGAAACAATGGTTTTAAATTTATAAAGACTGAATGTTGATCTATTCAATTTCATAAAAGTAACACTATTCCTCATAAAGTGGCATATATGCCCAATGCAACATCTAATTTTTGCTAATAGACAGGCCATCCAGAGCTATACTCAGAAAAAAAACAAACATCAAAGTTTAGCTGTGCTGTAGATCAATCAGACAACATATTCCATTGAAAAGGTACAGAAAATATATTTTCCCAACAGATTATGAAAGTTTCTCCAAAGCAGAATATAAAACTTTTTATTGATTTATTGTTTGGGAATTTCATGTATCAATCTTCAGCATAGCAAAGGTCACCATTATTTGATTGAAAAGGCAGGCTACAGAATAGGAAAATCTTTACCACCTATACTATTGACAGAGGGTATATCACTAGGATATATAAAAAATTCAGAAAGGTAAACACCAAGAAAACAATTTTCCTGATTAATCTTTGTGCATAGAAATGACTGATAAAATAATTTTAATGTTCAACATCCCAGGCCATCAGGGATATATCAAACTAAAACTACTTTGAGATTTCATTTTACCCTAGTTAGGGTGGCTAAGAAAAAAACAACAATAACAACATGGATGTGGGGAAAGACCAACACATTAACTGTTAGTGAAACAGTGATTCAGCTACAATCAAAATCAGTGTTTCATTTCATCAAAAAGCTAGAAATAGCTCTATCACTCTTGGACTTATTCCCAAAGGACTCTATATTGACTAAAG
>NW_018393426.1:2102-19258 GCF_900095145.1 Mus pahari
AAACATGGCACCATAGTCCCAGGTGTTGTGTGATAAATTTTTCCTAGAGAGTAAGAACACAGAAACACATCAAAGCAAACCACATATGTCTATGTACAAAGGGAACACATTACACACTAATGTAACAATTTCAGTAATTTCCATCTTGGTGTGAATCAATTTATTTTTAGCAGGGTTATTAATAGAAGCATGGGGGAGAGTTACAAGAAGCAGGATGACTAAAAAGCATCTCTTCTCTCTCTCTCTCTCTCTCTCTCTCTCTCTCTCTCTCTCTCTCTCTCTCTCTCCCTCCCCGCTCTCTCTCTACCTCTCCCTCTCTCCCTCCCCCTTTCTCCCCCCCCTCTCTCTCTCTCACACACACACACACAGACACAAACACGAAAAAAATCCACTTTCAGAGGGGTGAAAATTCAGGAATGCTCTCTGCACAACTTGCAGGCAACTTGACCTTCTGGATATCTGTTCTGCAATTTGGTTGGTCAGAATTTTTTCCCTCAGCATTTTTTTTGTACTGCTGCGGAGAGGCTCTCAAGAATCTTCCATGTTTTTCACTCTAAAGCTGTTATTTTTTTTTAAATTTGTCTCCCATGCTTCATAGCCTTACCCTCCCTCCTAGAAAGAATGTTTCCTTTCAGAGGGAATGTTTCAGTATGAAGGAAAAAGACATACAACATAAGGTATGTGAAAGAAACAAGCAAGATTATCAATCACAGGGAGATCATATTATTAGGTGAATATTTTATTTTAGCTCAATATTATATATATATATATATATATATATATATATATATATATATATATATATATTAACATATATAATGTATAGTAAACTTATACTCCACTGTGTTGGAAAAGTATAAATGGAAAAAAATTCGTAGCTACATAGGTTTTACCAAAATTGAATTTAGAAGGTATAAAAATCTAAACAGTCCTATCACAAACACAGATTGAAGCTGTAGTGGGTCCAGATGAAGAAAATCCTAGGAAGATGAATGAATTCTCTGTTAAGTTATATGACACATGAAAATACAAACAAATATTAGTGTATCAAAAACTGTCATACAGCAGAGAGGAAAGAAACACAATTCTGAAATCACTTCATGAAGACAAAACCTTGGTAACCAAACTTGATATAGACATGAGCAAAGACAGAACTATTCACCAACATCACTGCTGATTATAGAAGCAAATATGCTTAATAGATTCATTGAAAATTGCATACAGCAATGGATTGCAAAGATAATATGGTATGATCAATTTGTTTTTATTACAGAAATATGTGAATTACACAGTGTGTGAAAATCTGTAAATATATTACAGCACATAAACAGAAGAATAAAAGCTATAGGATTATTCCAACAGCTATCAGACAAATCTGAGAAAATGTAATAGTCTTTCATGATATTAAAAAAAATTCCCTAAAGAAATTGGGAATAGAAGAAACACAATAACAAAATAAAAGGCTAAATATGACAAATTAATTGCAAAAATACTGACTATTGTAAAGCTGAAATTGTTTCCAGTGAAATTGGGAAGATGACAAAGGTGTTAAATCTTAGTACCAGGGATGATAAACATCTCCAAGGAAGCAGGGTCTTCCAGGAACTTCCAGTCTAATGTACTTATGAACTTANAGAGACTGTGGCAGCATACAGAGAGCCTTCACAGTTTGAAGTCAGACAGTCCCTCNCAATCCTGAGAGGAAGAAGTAGACACTGGGTCCCCTAAGCAAGGAGCTATTTGCAATTGATGGCTGCTGGGNAAGGGAAAATAAGTTTTCTCCAGTGGAGTTTTCATTGGGTGTATCAACCACGTGCTAGGATAGGCCCCATGTTGAGGAGTAGCTGGCCAACAATAACAACAAAACAAACTCCATGCTTTTATACTGTTCTTGATTTGGATTTTTGGGTTTGTTTTGCTTTTTCTGTGCAAGAGCTTTTTGTTTTATTATGTTTTGCTTTTGCACTTTATTGTCTGGCTGGTTTTCTTTCTAATTTTATTTTTGTTATTTTCATGTTTGTTGTTTTNGAGAGACTAAAAAACATTAATTTGGGTAGACAGCTTGGCAGGGAGGAGCTTGGAAAGGGGCAGAGGAGCTCCTGCAGGAGCTGGAAGAGGAGCTAGGGGAGAGGAAACAGAATGAAAATATAATCTGTGAAAAAGTTAATAGGAAAAATGCTAAGGAAAACTGTAGCAAAGGCAATGAAAGTAGATGAAGAGTCAGGAAAATGAATGGTGAGTCCTAGAAAACTAGCCTGGGAACAGAAAAAGTTGTGTTTTGAAACCAACTGGAAATAAGGGATTTATGGAGAATGATTGTCAGTGCTTTGGGGAAAAAAAGGTGGAACACAGGTGTCCCCTATTTCAATATTGAGTCACAATTGTGTATTCATTGGGAAAGTTAGTAATAGTGGCTGCTAGCAATCATGGTAAGCTCTATGAATTTCCAAAGCAGATTTCTCTTAATTGAATATAGACTCAGATAAGGAAGGTTGGAAAAAAATCACAGTCACCTAGGCATAGCAGTGGTCAAACAAGTATATAAAAAATGTTCGGTGGAGTACTGTGCTCAAAAGTTAGCAAAAGTCTTTAATACACATTTCCAGACAGACATCACATAGAATTCTGGAAACACATGTCTATCAAGACACCTGGAAATGAATATCATTTTTTATTTTATCTCCTTGGGCAAATAAGAACTTTAACAATGCTCTTTATTGATTGATTTTTAAATCACATATTGAACTGACATTTTAAGACATGATTTTGCTATTTTGAAAACAAAATTAAATACGTGTACCTTTTGTTAATGCCTCTTGGATATATACTACCTTAAAGGACAATAAGAAAATTAAGGAGTGCAAAAAAGATTCCTTGAATATTATATTGCAGATAGAAGGAATAAAAAGGTAAAACAATGAATTGAACACTTACCATCTATTTCTTGCCTATGCAGAATGTCTGGTATAGAAGCTTCTGGTCTTCAGAACAGCTTTCAGCTGTCTCTATATGCATTCTGGCATGAATGAAGAAAATAATAAATAAAATAAATCCCATGGTTAGTTGCAGCTGAGAAGTTAAAAACTGGGCAAGAAGAAACAAAAATAGACTATTTATGTATTTGTTCTAGGGATAATTTGATGTCTCTTCTCCCAGCCAGCAGTCTTTCCATTATTAAATTATTTTACTTATTTACATTCTAAATGTTGCCTCTTTCCTGGTTCCCCCTGCCTAAGTTCTTCATCCCACCCTCCTCCCTTCCCTTCTGAGAGGGTGCTCCCCCACCCACAGATCCACCCCTACTTCACCCCCACCAGCATTCCCCTTCCCTGGGGCACCAATTTTCTACAGGATAAAGCACATCCTCTCCCACTGAGGCCAGACAACACATCCCTCTACTCCATCTAGCTGTTTTAAATGTGTTTGAAGAAGTCACAAAAGAAAACAACTTCAGCAATGTGGCTGGATATAAAAGTAATTCAAAGCAATCAGTAGCCTCCTTCTACTCAAATGATAAACAGGCTGAGAAAGAAACTAGGGAAACAGCTATATCAGGGTCCTTTCAGCAAAATCTTGCTGGCATGTGTAATGGTGTCTACATTTGGTGGCTGATAGCTGTCTTGTGTGAGGCTATGCTAGTGCCTGGCAAATACAGAAGTGGATGCTCACAGTCATATATTGGATGGAACACAGGGCCCCCAATAGAAGAGCTAGAGCAAGTACCTAAGGAGCTGAAGGGGTTTGCAATCCTATAGGTGGAACAACAATATGAACTAACCAGTACCCCTGAGCTTGTGTCTCTAGCTGCATAAGTAGCAGAAGATGGCCTAGTCGGCCATCATTGGGAAGAGAGGCCCCTTGGTCTTTCAAATTTTATATACCTCAGTACAGGGAAACACCAGGGCCAAGAAGTGGGTGGGTAGGGGAGCAGGGTGGGGGGAGGGTATAGTAGACTTTCAGGATTGCATTTGAAATGTAAATGGAGAAAATATCTAATAAAGAATAATTGAAAAGGGAAAGAAAGTAGGGAAACAACACCCTTCACAATAATCACAAATAGTATATAATATTTTAGTGTAGCTCTTAGCAAGCAAGTGAAACCTCTATATTATAAGAACTCCAAATCCCTGAAAAGAGAAATCAAATAACTCAGAAGATGCAAAGACTTCCCATGCTCATGGATCAGCAGAATTAATAGTAAAAAATGGCCATCCTACCAAAAGCTATCTCCAGATTCAATGCAATCCACATCAAGATTCCAACACAGTTCTTCAGACATAGAAAGAGCAATTCTCAATTTCATATGGAAAAACAAAAAACTCAGGATAGGCCAAACAATTTATAACAATAAGAGAACTTCTGGAGGAAATCAACATCACATGACCTCAAGTACTACAGAGCAATAGTGATAAAAACTGCATGGTATTGGTAAAGAGACAGACAGGTCTATTGATGTAATAGAATCAAAGACCCAGAAGTAAACCCACACACCTATAGGCAAAGAAGCCAAAACCACAGAGTGGAAAAAAGAAAGCATCTTCAATAGATGGTGCTGAACCAACTGGCAATCTGTATGTAAAAAATGAAAACAAACCCATATTTATCACCTTGCAAAAGTCAAGTACTATAGTATCAAGGACCTCAAAATTAAAATCAGATACACTGAATCTAATAGAAGAGAGAGGGGGAAACATCTTTGAATTTATTGACACAGGGGGAAATTTCTTGAACAGAATTCCAATCGTTCAAGCTGTAAGATCAACAATTAATAAATGGAAATTCACAAAACTTAAAAGGCAAAGAAAATGTCAATAAGACAAATGAACAACCTACACATTGGGAAAAGATCTTCACCAATCCCACATCTGATAGAGGGCTAATATCCAAAATATACAAAGAACTCAATAAGTTAGATTACAGAGAACCAAATAACCTTATTAAAAATTGGGGTACAGAGCTAAACAGAGAATTCTCAACCGAGGAATACCAAATGGCTGAGAAACACTTAAAGAAATGTTAACCATCCATAGTCATCAGGGAAATGCAACAACCTTGAAATTCCATCTCACACCAGTCAGAATGGCTATGATCAAAAACTCAGGTGATAGCAGATGTTGGCAAGGATGTGGAGAAAGAGGAACACTCCTCCATTGCTGGTGGGAATGCAAGCTGGTATACCCACTCTGGAAATCAGTTTGTTGGTTCCTCAGAGAATTTGAAATAGTTCTATCTGAAGATCCAGCCATACCACTCTTGGGCACATCATCAAAAGATTCTCCAACATGTAGTAAGGACACATGACCCACTGTGTTCATAACAGCCTTATTTGTGATAGCCAGAAGCTGGAAAGAACCCAGATGTCCCTCAATGGAAGTATGGATACAGAAAATGTGGATTTTCTTTCATTGATTTCAGGCAAATGGAGGGAACTAGAAAATATCATCCTGAGTGAGGTAACCCAGACCCAAAAGGACATACATGGAATGCACTCACTGATAAGTGCATATTAGCCCAAAAAGCTCACAATACCAACTTATACAATTCATAGATCACATGAAGCTTAACAAGAAAGAAGGCCAAATTGTATATAGGCTTGTTCACTGGTTGATGGATGGGTTCACTCACCTATCTCAAAATGTTTACCTCAGAATTGTTCCTATCTAAAGGAAATGCAGGGACAAAAATGGAACAGAGACTGAATGAAATGTCATCCAAAGACTGCCTCACCCTGGGATCCCTACCCTCCACAGATACCAAACCCTGACACTATTGCTGATGCCAAGAAGTGCTTGCAAACAGGAGTCTAATATAGCTATCCTCTGAGAGGCTCTACCTTACTGAGACATATGCAGATACAGCCAACCATTGAATTGAGCCTGGGAACCCCAATGGAAGAGTTAAGTGAAGGACTGAAGAAACTGAAGAGGACTGCAACCCCATAGGAGGAATAACAATAACAATTAACCAGACTCCTCAGAGTTCCCAGGGTCNAANCCACAAACCAAAGATTGTACATGTGCTGGTCTGCGGTCCCTGCTACATATGTAGCAGAATATTGCCTTATTTGGCATCAGTGGGAGGGGAGGTGCTTGGTCCTGTGAAGGCTTGTTGCCCCTGCTAAGTGGGATGCTAGAGGGATGAGGCAGGATTGAGCAGGACAGTGGGGCTGTGCAATCTTAGAGACAAAACTGAGGGGAAAGGGATGGGTGTTTGCAGAGGGGAGACCACCAGGAAAGGGGACAACATTTGAAATGTAAATAAAATAATCAATATAATAAAACAAAGAAAAACCCAAATAAAACAAGAAAGGAACTACTAATTTTGAAACAGAAAAAAGAAAGAAAAAAGAAAAGATTGCCAAGTGAGCTCTGATATATAAGCAGTAAATGTATGATAGTTCAGCTGTAGTTTATAATCAAATTATGGAAGTCTTTCTAAAGAATTCCAGCTTATATGAGGTGAAATCACAGGAGCATAAATTAAAAGCAGAAATGTTGGATATGTATATATAGAGGGCACAGGTTGTATTATTTGCCTTTGGAACCACTTCCCCTAGCTGATCTGCCTTGACAGGCTTCGGTGATAAAGGATGTACATAGTCCTGATGTATCTGGATGTGTCAGTGCTTTTTGGTACCCATTCAGGACTTCCCCTTCACTGAGAATGGGAGGGGTAGTAGATAGAGAGGGTTTGTGAGGGTGGGACTGAGATTAGGGGAGGGAGTGGGGCTGCAATTGGGATGTAAAGTGAATAAATAAATAAATTAAATAATGAAGAAATGAATTTTCTTCCTTTAAGTATTAAACTTTATTTAATTTACTGAAAACAAGTCCTTAACAGAAAATTATTAGTACTTGTTTACAATGCTCATGGTTGCTTTCCTTGTATGTTTGTCCTGTCCATGTCAGGTCCTCTATGTCCCCTGTGATTAAAGTTACAGATGGTTGTGAACTACCATGTCAGGTGGTGGAAAATGAACCAGGGGCCTCTCCAGGAGTAGTCAGTGTTGTTAACCCTGAATTGTCTCTCCTGCTCTACATTAGCATTTTTAATAACAGAACTCTGAAAATACTAAACAAACAAGTATGCAACAAAAACAACAAAATCAACCCATGCTTTAACTGATTCTGTAAAATGAAATGTAGAGTCTCTGGTTGGTTTATGAAGATCTCAAATAGTCATAAAATAGGCCTAGGCATGCTTCCTCAGATTGGATTCTATTAGGAATGACTACAATGACTACTCAGAATTCATTCTGCCAATCTCCACAACACTTTCTAACTTCAAGTGGCCTATGCGATCTGTGACCCTGTCCCTTCCAATTCTGATGCAAAACAAATCACCTAGTGCCTTATAGGCATGGTTTTTTAGTACTAGGATATGTCAGTAGTCAAATTTGATATTAAATTTTGAGGACTGAGAAAGTGTGCCATTGGAAACAGAAATTTATAGAAGAAAGTACATTTTGAAAAACATCAGTAATGAAATTCAATACTATTCTTTTAAATTAAAGATATATTCTACCAAAACATCAACCTGGCTAAATTCCTTAAGAAGAGGAGAAAAACTAGGAAGAATAGAGTCACACCTGTCTTATATAGGTTTAAATGAACAAGTCTTCTTATACACACACACACACACAGAGAGAGAGAGAGAGAGAGAGAGAGAGAGAGAGAGAGAGAGGAGTTTGGACTGGAGTTAGGCAGACCATCTTTAAGAACTCTTCCAGCTTTAAGTGAAAATGTACAATTTTAATTAAAGCAATAATGAATCAGGCATATTAAAATATAATTAGAGTTGGAGGTAGCTTTTTCTAAAGAGAAGGGATAGAGGAAGGATATTAAAAATGAGCAAGAGATCTGATCTGTATCAGATCCTAGTTGTAACCTTCCCTATAATAACCACCAAAGTATGGAACTTTGCCTGGGGACAAGTTCCCATTTGAGGAATGGTGTTATTCTACTTTCTGATACTCATGGTGTGTCACTCTCTGGGCTGAGCCCTCTTATCTTTCCAGAGTTAGCATATACTTCAGATTAGACTGTAGAAACGTTTGTATTTATTCCCCCAGTGAAATTTCTAAGCAATAGATGTTGCCATGGTGATTCTGTGCAACCAGGACCAAGCTCTGTTGTACTCCATCCCTGGTGTTTCCATCTGAAGACAAGGATAAATGACCAAATATTAAACACTAACTTATTTTAAAGATCAGGGGAAAAGGTAACAAAGTGAAGGGCATCAATCAGCAGGAACCTATATTTATTATTTCTAATTAACAAGGTTCATTATTTTCCACTATACTCTAGGATGGGTAGGGGGCACCCTCATAGAAGCAGGGTAAGTGGGTGATGAGATAGGGGGTTTGCAGACAGGAAACTAGGAAAATAGATAACATTTGAAATATAAATTAAGAAAATATCTAATTAAAAATGTTTAAAAATGTTAAAAATTCCTATGCCATCAATTTCTCATATTAAAACTAAAAAGTTCTGTTTTGTAATACTTTCATTATGTATTCTGAAATTGAGATGCTAGAGTTTCCTTGGAAGAACTATTCACACAGTTAGTTTAGTGTATGGATTAAACAATAGGCCACATTCTTGAAAGTTTCCTCTGCCAAGATTATCTCCATNAGCTTCTGGAAAGTCTGTCCTGGACAGGCAGCTGCCCTATACATCTCTCCAATCTCTGAAGTTTTATTAACTCACAGGTACATCCATGGGCTAATGTGACCAACTGCTGCTTGTGAATGTGAAATAATATATAAAGAATTTTAAAGCAATATAAGAATATCAGAATTATGCAAATTATTTAGACTGGACCCTACAAATGAAGTGAACATTGAGAGACGTATATGAAAATCATATGCGGTAGTGGCTTGATTATTTTTTGTAATTTGATGTGATTCAGTAAGTGGTGGGACTAAATGGGAAGAGAGAGCTGGAGACCAAGAAAAGGAAAACTACAGTCAGAATCAATGTCAATCTAATGTTCAAATGAACTAAAGTGCTATTATTTGTACTCTTGAATGATAGATAACACAGTGCTCTCTCTATGTAATGTTACACTTAATATGCCATATTACATGTAATCTACTTATAAGAAAGAGTGGAGTGCCCACAATTTCAGAATTTGCAGTTCTGTGTCAAGCTTTTAGCCAATAACACTACATTGTATTTTGCTATTACCTACTTTACTGAGTTCATGTGATTCTTTCTTTAATCCAACATGGCTGGTTTCCATTTATCACCCAATAATGCTTTCAACAGTAGGCTTAAAACAGTTGTGGTAGCCAAAAAGATGATATGCTTTGTCTCCTAATTATCCCTTCAAAATTCATCAGACTTCAGAAGCTAAGAATATATCAGAATGATATATTCACATGCATATTTATGTATCATGAATCATAAATTTGTAGCTAACTTTCTTTATTTATTATTTTCTTTATTTACATTACAAATGCTATCCCGAAAGTTCCCTATACACCCCCCCCTGCCCCTGCTCCCCTACCCACCCACTCCCACTACTTGGCCCAGGCCTTGCCTTGTGCTGGGTCATATAAAGTTTGCAAGACCAAGGGGCCTCTCTTCCCANTGATGGCCGATTAGGCCATCTTCTGCTACATATGCAGCTAGAGACACAAGCTCAGGGGGTACTGGTTAGTTCATATTGTTGTTCCACCTACAGGGTTGCAGCCCCCTTCAGNTCCTTGGGTACTTTCTCTAGCTCCTCCATTGGGGACCCTGTGTTCNATCCAATAGCTGGCTGTCAGCATCCACTTCAGTGTTTGCCAGGCACTGGCACAACCTCATATTTTTGTATCATGACTCATAAATTTATAGCTAACTTTCTAAGTCAGAAGTCAGAAAATGTATATTTAAACAATTAGAAACCTACAATCACTTATAATGATCAAGAACTAAGAACCAATACAACAGAAGTGGGGCTTTTATGGCTATGTAACCATATTCTCAAGTAAAATATGGACAAGAAAAAGACAGAAGTAAGCAATAGTAAACTTTTCATTAATTTTTTTCTTTTAGCATCTTCAGAAGCACAGCCACCCAGATTCATGTACATTCTGTTCAGAAGCTGTTCCTTTTGTACAGATACTGCTCCTTGGACAAGTACTCAACATAGCCCAGTCCCTACCTACCCCAAAGGGATGATGGACACCTTTAAGAGTGGATCTGTATGCTCTGGATATGCGATTACATGACCTGCTTTGTGGTAAGCCACAGTCTTCTTCTCTTCAGAATGCAACAACTTGGGTTTTTTTCTCCAAGCCTCTAATTACTTAATTGCTTTTTCAAAGTGCTTCTCATTAATGGCATCTGAAGGGTATCTTTTGGCAATCAAAGCAGCTTCCTTGGAGACATTGGCAACATNAGTGCCTGAAACCCCTGTTGTTAAGGATGCCAGTTTTCTGGCCACTTTATCTTTTTCCAACACCTATTTCCAGGATACATGTAATGTTCTGGTATCTCACAAAATAGGTATCTGAAAAATGAGACCTATGTATCACAGTGCTTTGATGAAGTTCAAGAGACCAAGGAGCAGGTTTAGCATTTTATTATGAATGAATTGTGTATTCAATTAAGGCAACACTTTGTGGCTTTAACATTTAATCACCAAGGATGAAAAACAAATCCTTATTATAACGTTCCTGCTAATTCTGGTTTGGGGGTGGTGTTGGAGACCAGGTTTAGAAAACCCAGGCATCTTACATCCTCCCAGGCATCTCACAGCCCAGGCATTTTTACAGCATGCAGCTAAAAGCCATATAGTTCTCTGTTTGGAGCCAGTTACCTCCTCTCTCTGCAAGGCCATTTTGTGGGAACCAGCAGGATTCTGGCCCTAAGCAAACATCAAGGACTGAGTGAGTTTTCTCACATTCCGGAGCTGCCTGGGCTGTCACCTTGGGCTGTTAGAAGAAACCAGACTTTGAAATTAGCTGCCCAATGTTCTGGGGCAGTGATGCCAAAGAACTGAGATAAATCACAAAAGTTTCACACTCCCAATTAGCCTCCCCACTAACCTTCCTTTTTGATCACTCCCTCACCATATTGTATATAAACTGGGCATTTCCCCTTAGTAAAGGAGACTATGACAAACATGCAAGGTCTCTGTCTCTTTATTCCCATTTCTCTCTAGGTTTGTGATCCCCCTCAAGGACCATGGAATAACGTGTCCCGCGGGCCAGGACAGGGTGGTGCTAGCAAAAGGTTTTTCATTTCTTTACAGTCCCCTACTTTGGATTCAGTGTTACTATATACAATCTCCCTGGCTTACTGGGACTGCCAATTCTCTGGTAAAGGTTATTTCTCTGTTCCAGCAAACATGGGGAACAGTTGGGTGTATTAGGTTTGAGAGGGCCTTTGACATGTTTAGACAAGGATACCATTGCCACATCATTGGAAGAACTAAGAATAGAGTAGGTGTAGGTGTGCACTGAAGTATGTCAAGGCCCCCTATTCGCTGAGCTCATCTTCACCCTCAACTTCAAAAGCCTCTTTCTTGATATTGACCTGGAGGCATCCTGGTACTGAATCCGTTAACTCCATCTCATCCATGTCATCACCAGTGAACCAGTGTAGGAAGGTCTTGTGGTGGAACATGGCTGAGAACTGCTCAGAGATAAATTTGAATAGCTCCTGGATAGCCGGGCTGTTGCCAATGAAGGTGGAGGCCACCTTCAGGCCCCGTGGTGGGATGTCATACACAGCTACCATGATGTTGCTGGGGATGCACTCCACAAGGTAGCTGCTGTTCATGTTCTTGATGGCCATCATCTACACATCTACCTCCTTCAAGGATATGGGGACCCTGAAGAGAGTGATGATGGTAAGGTAGTGGCCATGGCATGGGTCATAGGCAGCTCTGATGTTCTTGGCATCAAACATCTGCTGTGTGAGCTCAGGCACTATCAGTGTATGGTACTGCTTTCCGCCCCAGGCTGTGAGGGGTACAAAGCCGTGCATGAAGAAGTGCAGTCACAGGAAAGGCACCATGTTCACAGACAACTTGCTCAAGTCAGCACTGAGTTAGTTATGGAAACACAGTGACTTGGTGACATTGCTCAAGGTGGCAGACACAGAGAGGTTGAGGTGTCTAGAACAAAATGAAGCAAACTCACCCAAGAGGAGTAAACAGCAGGAAATAATCAAACTCAGGGGTGAAATCAACCAAGTGGAAACAAAAAGAACTATTCAAGGAATCAACCAAACCAGGAGCTGGTTCTTTGAGATAATCAACAAGATAGATAAACCCTTAGCCAGACTCACTAGAGGGCACAGGGACAGCATCCTAATTAACAAAATCAGAAATGAAAAGGGGAGACATAACAACAGATCCTGAGGAAATCCAAAGCATCATCAGGCCCTTCTACAGAAGGCTATACTCAACTATACTGGAAAACCTGGATGAAATGTACAAATTTCTAGACAGATACCGGATACCAAAGTTAAATCAGGATAAGATTAATGACATGAACAGTCTTATATCACGTAAAGAAATATAAGCTGTCATTAATAGTCTCCCAACCAAAAAAGCCCAGGACCAGATGGGTTTACTGCAGAGTTCTATCAGACCTTCAAAGAAGACCTAATTCCAGTTCTTTTCAAACTATTCCACAAAATAGAAACTGATGGTATTTTACCCAATTCATTCTACGAAACCACAATTCCTCTGATACCTAAACCATGTACAGATACAACAAAGAGAATTTCAGACCAATTTCCCTTATGAACGTTGATGCAAAAATACTCAATAAAATTCTCGCAAACTGAATCCAAGAACACATCAAAATAATCATCCATCATGACTAAGTAGGCTTCATTCCTAGGGATGCAGGGATGGTTTAATATANATTTCCCCTTAGTAAAGGAGACTATGACAAACATGCAAGGTCTCTGTCTCTTTATTCCCATTTCTCTCTAGGTTTGTGATCCCCCTCAAGGACCATGGAATAACGTGTCCCGCGGGCCAGGACAGGGTGGTGCTAGCAAAAGGTTTTTCATTTCTTTACAGTCCCCTACTTTGGATTCAGTGTTACTATATACAATCTCCCTGGCTTACTGGGACTGCCAATTCTCTGGTAAAGGTTATTTCTCTGTTCCAGCAAACATGGGGAACAGTTGGGTGTATTAGGTTTGAGAGGGCCTTTGACATGTTTAGACAAGGATACCATTGCCACATCATTGGAAGAACTAAGAATAGAGTAGGTGTAGGTGTGCACTGAAGTATGTCAAGGCCCCCTATTCGCTGAGCTCATCTTCACCCTCAACTTCAAAAGCCTCTTTCTTGATATTGACCTGGAGGCATCCTGGTACTGAATCCGTTAACTCCATCTCATCCATGTCATCACCAGTGAACCAGTGTAGGAAGGTCTTGTGGTGGAACATGGCTGAGAACTGCTCAGAGATAAATTTGAATAGCTCCTGGATAGCCGGGCTGTTGCCAATGAAGGTGGAGGCCACCTTCAGGCCCCGTGGTGGGATGTCATACACAGCTACCATGATGTTGCTGGGGATGCACTCCACAAGGTAGCTGCTGTTCATGTTCTTGATGGCCATCATCTACACATCTACCTCCTTCAAGGATATGGGGACCCTGAAGAGAGTGATGATGGTAAGGTAGTGGCCATGGCATGGGTCATAGGCAGCTCTGATGTTCTTGGCATCAAACATCTGCTGTGTGAGCTCAGGCACTATCAGTGTATGGTACTGCTTTCCGCCCCAGGCTGTGAGGGGTACAAAGCCGTGCATGAAGAAGTGCAGTCACAGGAAAGGCACCATGTTCACAGACAACTTGCTCAAGTCAGCACTGAGTTAGTTATGGAAACACAGTGACTTGGTGACATTGCTCAAGGTGGCAGACACAGAGAGGTTGAGGTGTCTAGAACAAAATGAAGCAAACTCACCCAAGAGGAGTAAACAGCAGGAAATAATCAAACTCAGGGGTGAAATCAACCAAGTGGAAACAAAAAGAACTATTCAAGGAATCAACCAAACCAGGAGCTGGTTCTTTGAGATAATCAACAAGATAGATAAACCCTTAGCCAGACTCACTAGAGGGCACAGGGACAGCATCCTAATTAACAAAATCAGAAATGAAAAGGGGAGACATAACAACAGATCCTGAGGAAATCCAAAGCATCATCAGGCCCTTCTACAGAAGGCTATACTCAACTATACTGGAAAACCTGGATGAAATGTACAAATTTCTAGACAGATACCGGATACCAAAGTTAAATCAGGATAAGATTAATGACATGAACAGTCTTATATCACGTAAAGAAATATAAGCTGTCATTAATAGTCTCCCAACCAAAAAAGCCCAGGACCAGATGGGTTTACTGCAGAGTTCTATCAGACCTTCAAAGAAGACCTAATTCCAGTTCTTTTCAAACTATTCCACAAAATAGAAACTGATGGTATTTTACCCAATTCATTCTACGAAACCACAATTCCTCTGATACCTAAACCATGTACAGATACAACAAAGAGAATTTCAGACCAATTTCCCTTATGAACGTTGATGCAAAAATACTCAATAAAATTCTCGCAAACTGAATCCAAGAACACATCAAAATAATCATCCATCATGACTAAGTAGGCTTCATTCCTAGGGATGCAGGGATGGTTTAATATACGGAAATCCATCAATGTAATCCACTATATAAAAACAAGCTCAAAGAAAAAAAAAACACATGTTCATCTCGTTAGATGCTGAGAAAGCATTTGATAAAATCCAACAACCATTCATGATAAAAGTCTTGGAAAGATCAGGAATTCAAGGCCCATAGCTAAATATAATAAAAGCAATCTACAAAAAACCAATAGCCAACATCAAAGTAAATGGAGAGAAGCTAGAAGCAATCCCACTAAAATAAGGGACTAAACAAGGCTGCCCACTTTCTCCCTACCTATTCAATATAGTACTTGAAGTCCTAGCCAGAGCAATTAGACAGCAAAAGGAAATCAAGTGGATCAGGAAAATAAAACATTCTCAATGACTACAGAATATCAGAGCAAAAAACATCCCCCCAAATGAAAAAAAATAACATATAAAGTCTAAGAGCACTTGCTATGTATTAGTATAACTATTGCAATATAGATGCTAGAAGTCGGCGACCTAAACAAGCCAGCTAAAAGATGGAAGGTTTCATACTTATTAGAAGACAACAACCATCTTATCTACAAGAAACTAGAATTAAATACAATGATAAAAATATATTAAAAGTTACCATGAGAGTTAAGTTCTAACATTTGAAGAGAAATAAAAATAAATCCAAAATAACCATATTTGTTTCTGAAAAAAATCAATATTTAGGTAAATGAAAATTATCAGAGGTAGGATAGTGCAATATAATATTACAGGAATTAATTCTTTCAAATATATAGCAAACATATTTGTATATCAAGGGGATGGTGAGATGGCTCAGCGGGTAAGAGCACCAAACTGCTCTTCCAAAAGTGCAGAGTTCAAATCCCAGCAACCACACGGTGGCTCACAACCATCCTTAACAAGATCTGACTCCCTCTTCTGGGGTTTCTGAAGACAGCTACAGTGTACTCACATATAATAAATAAATAAATCTTTAAAAAAAGTAATTATAAAGGGGCTGGTGAGATGGCTTAGCAGTTAAGAGCACTGCTTGCTCTTCCTCAACACCCAAGTTTAATTCCCAGCACCCAGACATCATTAACTCCAGTTCCAGGGAATGTGATACCTTCTTTTAGCTTCTGTAGTCACTAGGGACACACACAGAGGTGGCAGAACCGGGTATGGGAAGAGATGTACAGAGGGTCAGGAAACAGAGGTGTGTAGCAATGGGGCATGGGGAACTGGAGGTGGCAATCAGAAAGTCCCAGATGCCAGGAAAGCAAGAGCCTCCGAGGACCCCATGGGTATGACATTAGTTGAAATGCCCAACAAAGGGGAGNGAGAACCTGTCCAGACAAAATGCAGAGATTAGGCATGCCCCTTCCCCAGTTGAAGCATGGGGCCACCCACCCATCTCCAAAATTTTAACCCAGAATTGCTCCTGTCTAAAGGAAATACAGGGGCAAAGAGTGTAGCAGAGACTGAAGGAAAGGCCATACAGAGACTGCCCCACGTGGGCATCCATCCCACATGCAGACACCAAACCCAGACACTATTGCTGATGCAAAGAAGTGTTTGCTGACAGGAGCCTGACACAGCTGTCTTTTGAAATGATCTTCCAAATTCTGAACAATACAGATGTGGATGCTCCCCAACCAACCATGAGACTGAGCACAGGGTCCCCACTGGAGGTGTTAGGGGATGGACTGAAGGAGCTGAAGGGGCAGCATCAATTGGTCCTTTGAAGGCTTGACGCCCCAGTATAGAGGAATGCTTGGGTGATGAGGAAGGAGTGGGTGGGTAGGTAGGGGAGCACCTTCATAGAAGCAGGGTAAGGGGGGGTGGGATAGGGGGGTTGCAGAGGGGCAACCTGGAAAAGGGATAACATTTGAAATGTAAGAAAATAAAATATCCAATTAATAAAAGGTGTGTGTAGGCAAAACANCCAGATACACAAAATAGAAATACGTTTTTAATGAAAACAAAATAGATATAAAGATAATTCCACTTGTATATTTAAATATTTCAACATTCCCCTATGAGTAATTTACAAGTCCAAAAGCAAANAATAGTAATTTAGGTGAAAACAATCATCATTTCTTGAAATCCACCTAGTCTTTCTACAATATTGAACACAATAGTCCATATCTAAAATTTACATAGAATAAACACACACAAGAACCACATTCTTCCCCAGTTAATAACCCATAACAACAAATTTAAAGGAACAGAAACTTTACAATGTATGCTATAAGGCCATGAAAATATTAATNTAGAAACTGACTACAGAATCATTTTAAGAATTCCATAAAATATTTAGAGATTGCAGTACATACTTCTAAAGAAAACTCAAACCAAAGANTTTTAAAGCATTTTTAAAAATAAATGAAGTGAAAACAAATTCATCAAAATATCTGAGTGCCATAAAAAGCAGTATTTGGAGGNATACTTATAGGAATTAATTTGGGGGTTAAAAATAATTGATATATACTATAATCCTGCAAACTTGCTTTTTTAATAAAATAAATTTAAAAATAAAAATCTACTAA
>NW_018393427.1:0-7861 GCF_900095145.1 Mus pahari
CAGGGTTTCTCTGTGTAGCCCTGGATGTCCTGGAATTCATTCTGTAGATCAGGCTGGCCAGGAACTCAGAAATCCACCTGCCTCTGCCTCCCAAGTGCTGGGATTAAAGGCATGCTCCATCATAGCCCAGCTTGATACACTGTTTATGCAATACTTAGGGATCAAACTTACAGCTGTGTGTGCTTAGCAAGCATGTCAGCGACTCAGCTACAGCACCAGCCCTAGAAGGGCCTCTATAGATTCACAGTGCAAAGTTATAGTTTCCATCTGAGGAGGCTTTGTGAGGGCGGGAGTTGGTTTCCTGTAGATCAGCTGAAGGACACACTCCCAGAACCTGGCCTGGGTCCCCTCCCTACTGCTCCCTGCATCACCTGGTGTCTTCTTGTGCAAGGACACTTCCTCCCCCAGTGGGTAGTGGTACTGGGCTTTCTACAGTGACACACTGTCAGCTCCATCACTGACTGTTCTCCCTTCTATGTGACATCACTTCTTTTTTGCCTGTTCTCAGCGCAGGGTCACCCACTCCCACACAGCCTGTCTTCTAAACCTTCGCCCGGGTACCCTGCAGCCAAATGGAGCAGTCACCACCCTTCCTACTGTGGAAATGTCCTGAAGAGTTCACAAATGTTCCTGTCATGTTTGGGGACCAGCTTCTGCTTTCTGCACTAGAGCCTGGATAAACACAGACCAGCTCAGCCCAGAATCTTAAGTAAAACCAGTAAAGTTTAATTAGTTAAAAACAAGTTGGGGGTGTGGGGGGCCTAGGGTAGCATCACTTCCTGGAGCCAAGGAACTGAGCCCCTGGAGAAGTATTCCAGATGTTCTCTGTAAGTCTCCCACTGTGCCTTCAAGCTACTGAGCATGGAGTGTCCTCTACCCAGCACCAGGTGAACCTCTTGGCAGTGAGAATTCAGAGGTCCACAGGGCATAGAGTCCCTATCTGTACCTCCTCCAGAGGCACCCCTAGACCTCCTAAGGTAAATGGGGACAAATCTCCTGCCACATGAAGCGCTAGAAGTCCAGGTTTAGGAGTTTAAAGGGAGGAGGGACATTAAGAAAAGCCATCTTTAAGGTCAGGGCCAGAGGCACAAAGTGGGCAAGAGAAGATACAGTTTGTCTCCAGCTAGGGAGAAGGGTCAAGACTTAGATAGGCCAGGCTCACAGAAAGTAGATCATCTAAAAAGCAGGTCTGACCATGGCAGGAGGTGCTGTAGAATGAAAACTTGAGGAACAAGCAGAGGGGTGGGTGCAAAGTCTACTCCGAGGGGCAGGAGCCGGCCTAGCTATCAAGACCTGTAGAAGGCAAATGAGACATTGATTAGGGGATCGCTGCAGAACTGGTTCCTAGATCCAAAGGCTTGGGCTCCAGCCAGCCCTGCCCCTGGTTCAAGCTCTACACAGCCAGGGAGAGCTGCTACCAAGCTGGGGGAGATGCCCAGTATAGGTGCCCTGGAGCCAGATCACACAGCACTGTATGATTAAACTTGAGAACCAGAGGCACTGGATTCTATCTGATCATAGGATTCTGAGATTCTAGGAAACCCAATTCCAATACCCTGAGCTCTTTGGCTTAGCTATGATGTGGAACACTGAACATACAGATTCCCCCCCCCCCGGGCTGAGTGGTGACTTTAGGTCATCCCAGTGAGGTCCTGTGCTTCCCATGGTCATTACACCAGGAAAGTTCAGGGAGAGATAGATGCCAGCACTGTCTGACCTCACCAGTGAGGGTTGTGGTCCCTGATCCTCACATACCTTCCCAGGGTCTTCCATCAGTGAATCACGCACACACCAGCCTCAGGACCAGTTGCACTGAGTCACCAATCTGCCAGAGAGGGAACAGCCATCAGGATCTTGTAAAGCAAATCTAGGAAGCCCTAGTGACCCATTCAGAGCTGAGGAGGCAGCAGAAAGGGACAAGAAGCAAAAGGGGATCTGGTCTCTGGATTCTGTAGCCAGAGGGCAGTATTACTTGTTCACACCTACACCAGGAGGCAGAAGTGTTCCCATGGACATTCTCTCTCTACCTTCCCTCTTCCACCTCCATCTCCCTCTGTGCCCCTTCTCTCCTTCCTTCTCTCCCTTTCTTTCATTGCAGTCACTTCCTGAAGCAGGGGAATAACAAGAACAAAAGTGGCTTCAAGACCTCCCTGAAACTGAGCAGAATCACACTACCCCTCCCTGCCAAGAGTATCAGAGACAAGCCTCAAAGACTCGGACAAATGAACACAGAAGAAGCTGAGCAGCCATGATGTCTGAAAGAGCTTTAGACCAGCGCAGGCACCTGGAAAGGGCATTCTCCAGTCTGTTAGCTGACTGTATGCTGGGCACTGGGCTTTGACATCCCAGCTTTTGTGAACTGTCTCTCACCAAGGCTGTGGTGGGCTTTGGTGATGCAGCCAACTGAATTATTTCTGTTCCTGTGAGTGACCCCTCACCAGGGTTCCTGTATGGAACACCTGTAACATTGGGCTTCTGTGCTGTGCATACATTTTTCTGTCGTGGGTACCCAGTCTGTGCTGGGTACTTGAGTTTGTCTCATCTCCCAAGAAAAGTTTTGTCATACCATACTTCCAAACCATCCACTAAAAATGGACCAAGGGCTAGGTTGGGGGAAAGACTGGGAGAAGAACCTCCCAGGGGTGTGATAGAATGAAAAGCATTGGATACTTGCTGCAGCTTTTATCTTGAGGTACCAAACACTTGCCTGGGAATAATTCAGTAATATCCAGTGTGTGCCGTCTGTTCCCCTGTATGTGTTCCTGGACTCTAAACTCCACATCGTGGGTAGATAGTTGTCATTCATGTTTTGAGAGGATATAGGTTGGTCAGAGAATAACTGCCACAAGTGGACAGTTACACAGGTTCCGACCTGAAGGGAATAGAGAGAGCGGTACATTAGGAGCAGGGTTCCATCTCCCACGCCTGGGACTGGCTTGTTTGCTGCAATGGTCAACACCCCTAACCACAGCCTTGTCTCCAGCACCTAGGTCTTGTTCCTCAGGGCCTGGGTGTCTGCTGCTCTTCTGCCTCTCTGGCACTCTCTTCCACCACCCCTGCTCACCCCAGGGTATCTCCCACAAAGGAGCCACCATCTCCAGGCTGGCACTGCCTTTCACAGGAGCTAAATGGCCCCTTGGGNCTCTGTCTTGGCCATTTGTAGAGTTTTCAAAATTCTCTTCTGAAAAATAAGACAGAGATGGGGAGATGGCTCGGTAGATCAGCGTGCCTGCTGCACAGGCATGAGGCCCTAAGTTTGCATCACCAGCACCCAAGAACATAGCCACAATTCTATTCGCACCAGTGCTCTGGGGAGCTGAGGCAGGAGGACCACTGGGGTTTGCTGGCTGCCATTGTAACTGCAGATTTAGGGAAGGATGTTTTATGAAGGCAATATGATAGTCAGAGGACAGCTCATCTGAACGTTACACAGACTCACACATATGCAAATGCACAGACTTGTATACGGACACATATGCACACATGAACAGGCATGTATGCAAACTTACAGAATACACACACACACACACACCAGGGGGCAATGGCTTTACCAAAAGAAATCCATTGAAGTGTTTTTGGTGAACATCTCATGAACCATTTATAGATGCATAAAAATAAAATGAGCCAACACAGAAAGCCACAAAGTAAGAAAGTTCCTAACATCCATAACCAAGTAGCAAGCATGACAACAACACACGTGTGTCACAGATTTCCTACCAGCGTCCTTCTGTCTTCCTTATAATTTCCTTCATTTTGTTGAGATAAAGACACACACTTTGATAGGTCCCACTGTGGGGAGTCATTTTCCTGGCTGCTATCCTAAGGTCTCAAAGTCTGTCCCTTCTGCTTGTGTTTTGATGTCAGGATGGACAGAACGGGGGGATAGCAAAGTAGTGGCAATGGCCCAAGTAGGCTTGCCTCCTGCTTTTGTAGTAAATAAAATTTCATTCAAAACTGCTGTTGTCTCTGGATGCTTTTGCACTAAGGTGGCACAGGAGGGCATTCCTAGGTCCTCAGTGCCTGCAGAAAGACAAGCTTCTCTTGGAGGTCTGTGATTGAAAAAGCCTAGTGAGGAGGTGCTGTCGGCCCTGCAAGCAATGGTCTGTGTGAACTCTTACGTACACAGTGTGTGTGACTGTGTGTGTGCTTATGTGTGTGTATGTGCTTGTGTGTGTACATGCATATGTGTGCGTGCATGCTTGTGTGCATGNTTGTGTGTGTATGTGTGTGTGCATGTGTGCATGCATGTGTGTATGCATGTGTTTGCATGTGTATTTATGTGTTTGTATGTGTGTGTATGAGTGTGTATGTTTGCATGTGTGTGCACTTGTGAGTACGTGTGGATTTACGTATGTGTATGTGCATGGGTGTGTATGGGTGTGTATGTATGCATGTGTGTGTGTGCCAATGTATATATGGATATGTGTGTGTGCATGTGTATGCATGTGTATGGGTGTGTGTGTACACTCGTGTACAGTATATGTATATATACTGAAAAGGCCTGAAAAGGCCAAAGGAGGACTCAGATGTCTGTCCTATCACTTTCTCCTCTGTGACTAAACTCACCACAGCCCTGAAGTTCAGGCAACAAAGTGACACCTGACTTTTTATTCTGGGATCCTAACTCAGGTTCACAGGGTTCTGTTTGCTTTAGAGATCGATCAATCGATCTATCTATCTATCTATCTACTTATTTGAGACAGGATCTCTCTGTGTAGCCCTGCCTGGCCTGGAAATGGCTTTATAGGCCAATCTGCCCTTGAACTTAGATGACCCAGCTTCTGCTGTGTGTGTGTGTGTGTGTGTGTGTGAGAGAGAGAGAGAGAGAGAGAGAGAGAGAGAGAGAGAATGTAACAGTGCAACCTATTTCTTAGTATATTAACCAAGGGTGGGAAAGGGAAGAAAAGCAGGGAGAAGAAAAGGAGTTTCTGATGCTGGGCCTCCTGTTGCAACCTGGAATCCCAGACTTCTCAGGAGGCTGAGGCAGGAGGATCACAAGTTCCAGACGACCATCCTGGGGAATTTAGTGAGACCCTGATGCAACATAAAAATTAGAAGGAAGGCTGATTTGCCTCAGTTGTAGAACATTTTGCTAGCATGTTGCAAAGCCTTAGGTACTGTGACCTATAGGATGACAGACAGACAAAGAGACAGAGAGGGGGGGGTTGTCTTAATTAGGGAAATAATTAAGGGCCACCTGTGCCTAAATTTCTCCAATCTTTCTATTCCTATGGAACATTTCCCTGGTCACTGTGGTGATTTCAGGGTGCACGGGGTAGTAAGGACAGTCCTGTGATGGCCCTCATCCCATCCCAGAGTCTTTCCATCCACTAACCTGCTCCCAAACCTATGGCAACCATAGGGTCTTGGAACTGCCCCTCCCTACCACCATTGTGCTTTCTGTCTCTGTGAAGGCACTCCACAGAGCACCTCCTGTGGATGTATCCCTTAGAGACAGCTCTGCCTGGGATCCTCAGGTGCATCCTTTTACAGATGCCATCAGACCCTTCCTGCCCCTCCCCTTTACACTCAGTTGTACAAGGAGCTCATTTGGTTTCGGTCCCTCCTTTCTATGCACACGTGGGTCCAATTGCTGCTTTACCACAAGCTCAGCGCAGAAACAGAATGGCTGGGAGATATGTGCTTCTATTTGAATTTAATTGACTACACGCTATTTCCTTTTGAAGCTTTCACTTATTCCCTCAGTAACAGAATTCCTTTCTGGGTCTTCCTTCCTTCCTTCCTTTCTTCCTTTCTTTCTTTCTTTCTTTCTTTCTTTCTTTCTTTCTTTCTTTCTTTCTTTCTTTCTTTCTTTCTTTCTATTGAAAATATTGGGTTCAAAACTATCCCACACTTTATTTGGTGTAGGCTTAAAGAAAACTCTTATGGAACTGGCAAGATGGCTCAGTGCCTAAAAACACTCATTGCTCTNCTGAAGGAACTGAGTTCAAATCCCAGCAACCACATGGTGCCTCACAACCACCTCTAATGAGATCTGATGCCCTATTCTGGTGCATCTGAAGACAGCTACAGTGTACCTATTTATANTAATAAATAGAGCAGAGCAAGCAGGGCAGAGGAGATCGAAGAGAGATCCTAAAATCCAGTTCCCAACAACCACATGAAGACTCACAACCATGTGTAGAGCAACAGTATACTCATATACTAAAATAAATAAATAAGTAAATATTGAAGTTAAAAAAATAAGAAAACACTTATCAACTTGAAGGTTTTTTTTCTCATGATTTGATAGGTCAATTACCCTCTTTTTTGGTCTCAAACCCAACCAGGGCTGAGGTGTCCATTAAAATATCAAAGTCAGCTCCGGATGAATATAAAACAAGGAATGAAAAAGAATGACATAACTGTTCCTAGGTACGGAGGAGAAGAGGNGGAGAAGGGTAAGAGAGGAAGGGGAGGAGAAGGGGGGAGGAGAAAGAGGAGGTTTATTATACATAAAAAAAGAGAACATAGGCAAAAAGGGACAATTAGGAGAGTCCAGAGTGAACATGACTTTGATCTGGGCCTTGTAAGTAGAGGAGGGAGGGGAGAGGGAACCAAGTGACTCCCATTGCCAAAATGGCTGAGGTATTCAGGAAGTCAGGGGATCTTCACGGAAGGTCTCCTGGGCTGGAGAAGGTTAGGAGAGGAGGTAGGGGTGCAGCAAAAACCTGGCAGTCAAAGAGACCTAACACCCACTCCATCCCACCCCCAAGCCAGGGGAGGGGGCCCATCATCTCTTCCTCCTCCCTGGGGAGCACTTTTGATACCCAGAGCCCTCCATTAGAGAATGTTTTAGCCCCCAAGGTTCTGCTGTGGACTAAAGCCATGGTCCAGAGCAGTTTCCCAGCAGAGTGGGTATCTACATCACCAGCAGATCCCATAACCCAGTTAGGACTCCCCAAGTCCTTGATCACCTTCTAGTGTCAGGATCCCTTATCTGTCNATCACTTCTTCAGGCCACTCAAGTCTGGGAGCAATAGCAGCAGATAAATTATGATTCACAGCAAATTCAGAAACTTGTGTTTGCATTCACATTTGCTCCTTCCAGGTAATTAATATGCCTTGCTCCAGACCTGCTCTTTTTGTTTGGTTGGTTTTCCTTTCTTTTTTTTTTCTGACCTGTAGAACTCCTGGTCCTTTCACAAGCCCAGCTTAATAAAGCTTTCTCAGCTTGTTCTCTCTGACTATCCATAACAGAGGCCTCACTACTGGGGCTCTGCATCTGTGTATTAGTTGGACCTGTGAGGCCTCCAAGCAAGCTCCAGTGTGTGGGGATATGGCTGTATTCAGAGACCTGTATCATCTATTTATGACACAGTAATAAAAGCACCTACCTACACACACACACACCCACACACACACACTGCCTAGCCCACAATGGTAAGAGTTGGGGGGATAGCCTGTCAGGATCCCTGAAACTCACCCTGTTGGAATGTGATGAATGAGAAATTTCCACGTTTGAAACTACCCAGAGTTTATAACGATCATCCTCATAGATACCTTGACTTACAGAAACCAGGACAACTGGGAGTGGGCTCTGGGGATGAAAAGGTGCAGCAGCCATAGTAATGAGGCTGTCCGGTTGCCTGCCTTCTTATAAGTGGTCCAACAGGCAGGGCGGAGAACTCACCACAGGTAGAGCAAGGCTCAGGCAAGGATAAGGTCCTGGCACCTGGGCCAGAAGCTCAACTCACCAGGTGCCCTGAGAGCCTCAGGCTCCCCACTGCAGCACTTTCTCTTTGTACCTTGCCCAGACTTCAGGGAATTCTTTTCTTTCTTTCTTTCTTTCTTTCTTTCTTTCTTTCTTTCTTTCTTTCTTTCTTTCTTTCTTTCTTTCTTTCTTCTTTTTTTTTTTTTT
>NW_018393427.1:7985-9914 GCF_900095145.1 Mus pahari
AGGGTTTCTCTGTGTAGCCCTGGCTGTCCTGGAACTCACTCTGTAGACCAGGCTGGCCTCGAACTCAGACATCCACCTGCCTCTGCCTCCCAAGTGCTGGGATTAAAGGCGTGTGCCACCACTGCCTGGCAGGGAATTGTTTTGGGCACCACCTCTCCGACATGTCTTCATCAGGAACTCTCCTGTCAGCTGACCCTCTGGGTCTAGCACAGTGGTTCTTAATCTTCCTAAAGCTGCGACCCTATAATACAGTTCCTTGTGCTGTGGTGACCCCCACACATAAAATTAATTCATGGCTACTTACTACCTGTAATTTTGTTACTGCTATGAATTATAATGTAAATATTTGGGGAGATAGAGGCTGCAAAGCATGTTGTGACCCACAGGTTGAGCACAGAAGCCACGGGGCTCGCTGCATAAGACACACCTGGGCTAAATTTCTTCTGGAAAAAAAGCCCAGAACCCTCAAATGTCTGTGATCAACATAATGTGAAGGCTGATTGGGACTGGCAAGGGACGCAGGGGCTTCTGATGAGCCTTGTTCTCTGCCCTAGTTTCTGAGTCCCCATGTGTCCTGGCCATGTCCTGACCTCGGCTTTGCTGAGGCCACAGGAGGGTTCTCAGAAAGCAGCCCTGAGGCAGGGGCATCCTGTGCTCTCGAGACCTGGTTATAATATACTCCCTTTTCCTCTTGAAAACCACAAGCCAGGTTGTTTTTATTATGCCTGTGTGGAACACAGGTGTCACTGAGTCAGCCAATTCCCTCTCCAATGCCCCTTGCCCCTCAGCCTGCTGTCCTTTTCTCTTCTCTCAGCAGGGTCTCCTGGAGCCTGAGTTGTCCTCAAACCCAAATTGCAGCCAAGGGTGACTGTGAATTCCTGATCCTCCTGCCCTAACCCCAAAACACAGAAGAGGCCCCCAGAAGCTTTGCCATTTCTAGGGTCTTAAACATGTGCTTGGTTCTCAGTTTATTTAGCTCAGTGCATTTCTGGTGGTTTATGTAAGAGTATCTACCATAAACTCAGATATTTGAACACTCAATCCCATGAAGGTGGCTTTCTCTGGGCAGGTTTGGGAGGAATGGCCATGCTGGAGGAAGCCCTCACCCAGGACAGGGGATGGGAGGTGAAATGTCACCATGTCACTTCCATTTTTGCTTCATGGCTGCTGTTGAAGATGTGAGCTCAAATCTTCCTGCTCCTGCAGGCATGCCTGGTGCTTGCTGCCATGCCTCCCCCACCTCTCCTCCCCGTGCCAAGATGGACTCGTCCCTCAGAATCCATAAGCCCAAATAAACTCTTTGTTTTGAAAGTTGCTTCGGTCATGGTGTTTTATTACAGCAACAGGAAAGTAATTAACACATCCAGATATGCAGTTCACTTAAGGCTATTATTAAATCCAGGGCCTTCTCTCTGTCCATGGTTCTCAATTCCATGGTAAATCAGGGAGCATGCATGCCAGTGTGTGCCTCTAGGCTCCATTTCTGTAACAACTACAGCTTTACCATGGGACTTGACATCTTACAGTGTCACCCTCTCCCCAAGCTTTGCTGTTCTGAATAGCCCAGGCTATTGTGGTGGCCAGATTTACCTGTCAACTGAGTTGATATTTAAGTCAGTGAACTTTGGGTAAAGCAGATTGGTCCCAAGCTTATGACCTTCAGGCTAGATGTCTCTCAGTTACCTAGCAACAGCAAAATAACACAGCCCACTATAAGAGGGGCTGATTGGCCCCTCATTGCTCTCTTACTCTCTCCCTCTCCCTCTCTCCCTCTCACTCTCTCCCTCTCACTCTCTCCCTCTTACTCTCTTAAGCTTTGACTTTCCCTACTCTCCCTCTTACTCTAGAGTTTCTTTGCTCTCTGCTTTTCCCTGTTCTCTCTTCTTGGTCATGGCAGCTCTCTCTCTCTCTCTCTCTCTCTCTCTCTCT
>NW_018393427.1:10719-11678 GCF_900095145.1 Mus pahari
AATAGGACAAATCTGCAGCCTGAAGATTGGGAAAGGATCTTCACTAATCCTACATCTAACAGAGGGCTAATATCCAAAATGTACAAAGTATTCAAGAAGTTAGACACCAACAACCCAAATAACCGATTTAAAAATGGGATGGAGAACTAAACAGAGACTTCACAACAGGGGAATCTCAAATGTCCAAGAAGCACTTAAAGAAATTTTCAGCAGGGCATGGTGGTGCATGCCTTTAATCCCAGCATTTGGGAGGCAGAGGCAGGAGGATTTCTGAGTTTGAGGCCAGCCTGGTNTACAAAGTGAATTCCAGGACAGCCAGGGTTATACAGAGAAACTGTGTCTTGAAAAACCAAAAAAACAAAAAGAAAGAAAGAAAGAAAGAAAGAAAGAAAGAGAAAGAAAAAAAGAAAGAAAGAAATGTTCAAATCCCTTATTCATTATGGAAATGGAAATGAAAAGAACCCTAAGATTCCATTTTATACCCACACAATGGCTAAGAAGACACTCAAGAGAGAGCACATGCTGGAGAGGAGGTGGAGCACGGGGAACTCGACCATTGCTGGTCGGAGTAAAAACCTGTACCACCACTTTGGGAATCAATTGTCGATTTCTAAGAAAACTGAGAATACTTCTTCCACAAGACCCAGCTATACCACTCCCGGGCATACACCCAAAGGATGCTCCAACATTCCACAAAGACACTTGCTGGGCTATGTTCCTAGCAGCTTTGTTCATAATAGACAGACACTGCAAACAACCTAGAAGTCCCTCAACTGAAGAATAGATAAAGGAAATGTGGAACATCTACACAATGGAATGCTATTCAGCTATGAAAAACAAAGACATGATGAATATTGCAGGCAAAATAAATGACACTTGAGAATATCACCCTCAGGTGAATGAGGTAATGCAGTTCCAAAAGGACAGGCATGGTATGTACTCACTGATAAGTGAATATT
>NW_018393427.1:12008-13578 GCF_900095145.1 Mus pahari
CATTTACTGGGTGAAAAGGCTCAAGTTAAATAGTATACAGAGAGGGGTTAGGAGTCATGGAAAGGAAGTAGTGAAGGACGGATGGGGGCGGCTTTCAGTCCACAAGTCTGAAACTTTCAGTGATTCAACTCAGGTCCTTGACGTCACTGCTCCGGAACACTGGGCGGCTTATCTCGAAGCTCCGGTCCTCCTATCAGCCCAAGATGACAGTTTCGGGCAGCTCTGGAATACTGGAAGACTCTCGTAACAGTCCTTGATGTTTAGGGCCGTAATCTTGCTGATTCCCANGAAATGGCCTTGCAGAGNGAGGGGAAAGGGCTCCTGACAAAGAACTATATGGCTCCCAGCTGCATGCTGTAAAAATGCCTGGGCTTCGGGATGCCCGGGATGTAGGATGCCTGGGTTTTCTCAACCTGGTCCCTGACAAGAATCAATGACATGACACTAGCTTTGACTCTCTAATATGGGGTTACAGGATAGGAAGAGGTCACTTCCTGTAGCCAGGCAGGAACCCCAGTGGGACAACAGGGACATCAACACTCCCACACAACTTTCAACCCAACCCAAAATATATCCTGTCTATAAGAAATGCAGGCATGAGGGATAGAGCAGAGGCTAAGGGAACAAGCAACCATTAACTGGCCCAACTTGAGACCCATCCCATGAACAAGCACCAATTCCTAATACTATTAATGGTACTCTGCTATTCCTGCAGATGGGAGCATGTTGTCCTCTGAGAGGCTCCATCCAGCAGCTGTTTTAGACAGATACAAACAACCACAGCCAAACAATGGATGGAGCTTGGGGACTCTTATGGAAGAATAGGAATAAGGATTTGGGGCCCCAAAGGGGATAGGAACTCACAGGAAGACCAATAGAGTAACTAACCTGGACACTTGGGGCTCTCATAGACTGAACTACCAACCAAAGATCATGCACAGACTGGACCTCGGCCTTCTCACTCATAGGTAGCAGATGTGCAGTTGGTCTTCATGGGGATCCCAAACCACTGGAACAGTGGCTATCCCAAACGCTGGTGCCTGCACATGGGANACGTTCTTCTACTGCGCTGCCTTGTCTGGTTTCAATGGGAGAGGAAGCACCAAGTCTCCCAGAGAGGTGAAGAGCCAGGATGGAAGGATATCCAGGGTGGAGGGGTCCCCACCTTCTCATAAGAGAAGGGAAGATGGGGATGGGGAAGGATTATGGAACAGGGTGGTCATAGGGTGGACAGTATTCAGAATGTAAAGTGAAGAAGTAAAACAATTAAATTAAACTTAAAAAAAAAAAAAAGAAGGGTCAGAGCATGGTCAAGCCTACAGAACTATACTGGGATCACCTAGTTCCCTAACAGCCTGCTAGGAGAAAAGACTGGAGCAGCTAAGAATTTGAGGGGAACATACCAACCCCAAATTAGAATTTCTGGGCAAAGGTGGTACTGCCCCACCCACACTTGCAGTCAGGGTAAGTGTTATGAGACAATGTGCACTTTGTCACAATCTCAAACAGGAGGCCCAGTGTGGTCTTCAGAGAGTCCAGAGCTGGAAAGACCATGCCTCATCTCAGTTGG
>NW_018393427.1:14783-17052 GCF_900095145.1 Mus pahari
GAAGTATTCCAGATGTTCTCTGTAAGTCTCCCACTGTGCCTTCAAGCTACTGAGCATGGAGTGTCCTCTACCCAGCACCAGGTGAACCTCTTGGCAGTGAGAACTCAGAGGCCCACAGGGCATAGAGTCCCTATCTCTACCTCCTCCAGATGCAGCTGTAGACCTCCTAAGGTAATGGGGACAAATCTCCTGCCACATGCAGCACTAGAAGACCAGGTGGAGGAGTTTGAAGGGAGGAGGGGCATTAAGAAAAGCCATCTATAAGGTCATGGCCAGCGGCACAAAGTGGGCAAGAGAAGATGCAGTTTGTCTCCAGCTAGGGAGATCAGTCAGGACACAGATGGGACAGGCTCACAGAAACTTGATCATCTAAAAAGCAGGTCTGACCATGGCAGGAGGTGCTGTAGAATGAGAAACTTGAGGAACAAGCAGTGGGGTGGGTGCAAAGTCTACCCTGAGGGCACAGGGGCAGGAGCCAGCCAGGCTATCAAGACCTGTAGAAGGCAAATGAGACATTGATTAGGGGATCGCTGCAGAGCTGGGTCCTAGATCCAAAGGCTTGGGCTGCAGTCAGCCCTGCCCATGGTTCAAGCTCTACACAGCCAGGGAGAGCTGCTACCAAACTGGGGGAGATGCCCAGAGTAGGTTCCCTGGAGGCAGGATTTCACAGCAATGTTTGATTAAACTTGAGAGCCAGAGTCACTGGATTCTAGTCTGATTGTCGTGATCTGAAATTGTAGGACCCACACTTCCAACACCCAGTGCTCTTTGACTTAGCTATGATGTGAAACACTGAACATAATGATTTTTTTTTTTTTACCCAGGGCTGTTTGGTGACTTTAGGTCATCCCAGTGAGGTCCTGTGCTTGCTGTGGGTTTTACACCATGAAAACTCAGGGAGAGATGGCAGCACTGTCCTCCTATGAAGAGGGAAAGTCAGTGGCTACCTGTCTGACCTCACCAGTGAGGGTCGTGGTCCCTGACCCTGACATACCTTTCCAGCAGCTTCTATCAGTCAGTCACCCACACACCAGCATCAGGACCAGTTGCACTGAGTCACCAATCTGTCAGAGAGGGAACAGCCATTAGGATCTTGTAAGGCAAATCTAGGAAGCCCTAGTGACCCATTCAGAGCTGAGGAGGCAGCAGGAAGGGGCAAGAAGCAAAAGGGGACCTGGTCTCTGGATTCTGTAGCCAGAGGGCAGCATTAATTTTTCACACCTACAGCAGGATATAGAAGTGTTCCCATGGACATTCTCTCTCTACCTTCTCTCTTCCACCTCCCTCTCCCTCTGTGCCACCCCCTCTCCTTCCCTCTCTCCCTTTCTTTCATAGGAGTCACTTCCTGAAGCAGGGAAGTAACGACAACAAAAGTAGCTTCAAGAACTCCCTGAAACTGAGCAGAATCATACTGCCCCTCCCTGCCAGGAGCAGCAGAGACAAGTCTCAAAACTCAGACAAAACAACTCAGAAGAACCAGACCAGCCAAGCTTCCTGGAAGAGCTTTAGACCAGTGGAGGCACCTGGAAAGGGCACTCTCCAGTCTGTTAGCTGACTGTATGCTGGGCACTGGACTCTACAGTCCCAGCTTATTTGAACTGTCAGTTACCAAGGCCATGGAGTTCTTTGGTGATGCAGCCAACTGAGTCATTTCTGCTCCTGTGAGTGACGCCTTACCGTTGCTCCTGTATGTAACACCTGTAACGTTCATTGGTTCATCAAGTTGGGTTTCTGTGCTTTGCATACATTTTTCTGTTGTGGGTTCCCAGTCTGTGCTGGGTACTTGAGTTTGTCTCATCTCCCCAAGAAAAGTATTGTCATACCATACTTCCCAAACATCCACTAAAAAAGGACCAAGGGCTAGGTTGGGGGAAAGACTGGGAGAAGAACCTCCCAGGGGTGTGATAGAATGAAAAGCATTGGATACCTGTTGCAGCTTTTATCTTGAGGTACCAAACACTTGCCTGGGAATAATTCAGTAATCGCCAGTGCGTGCCGTCTGTTCCCCTGTATTTGTTCCTGGACTCTAATCTCCAAGTCGTGGGTAGATTGTTGTCATTCATGGCATTGTAGGGCGTAAGGTGCTCAGGGATTACCTGCCACAAGTAGACAGTTATACATGTTCTAATCTGAAGGGAATAGAGAGAGCGGTACATTAGGAGCAGGGTTCCATCCCCCACGCCTGGGACTGGTTTGTTTGCTGCAATGGTCAACACCCCTAACCACAGCCTTGTCTCCAGCACCTAGGTCTTGTTCCTCAGGGCCTGGG
>NW_018393428.1:0-1717 GCF_900095145.1 Mus pahari
TATTCTCCTGTTTTTCTTTAAGGACTTGTACCTCTTTAGCAGCATTCTCCTGCACTTCTTTGAGTGAGTTATTAATGCCCTTCTTAAAGTCCACTACCAGCATCATGAGGTATGCATTTAAATCTGATTCTTGCTGTTCAGGTGTGTTGGGGTATCCAGGACTGACTGAGGTGGGAGTGCTAGGTTCTGATGTTGGTGAGTGGCATTGGTTTCTTTTAGTAAGGTTCCTACGTTTTCCTTTCGCCATCTGGTTATCTCTGGAGTTAATTGTTATGTTGTCTCTGGTTGGAGCTTGTTCCTCCTGTGACTCTGTTAGCCTCTGTCAGCAGTCCTGGGAGTCCAGCTCTGTCCTGAGTCTCAGTGGTCAGATTACTCTCTGAAGGCAAGTTCTCCTCTAGCAGGGAAGGTGCACAGAGGCCTGGCATTCAAATCTGCCTCCTGGCTGAAGATGTAGGCCCAAAATGGGTCCTGTCCCTGAAGATGTATTGCCTCTGCTGTTTACAAACTAACCTGCATAGATTAGACACTGAGGGACCCTGGACACAATATGACTCTCTCACCTGCTCTGGCCAACAGAGCCCTCACAGGTGGCCACCTTTCCTCTTGCTCCGGTGAATTGCTGGGGAAAGGGCAGCCTGCAGAACGACAGAGCTGCTGGGACAGACTCCATTTCTGCCTCCAGAAATCTGACACCTTTCCCACTAGAGGAGAGGTGTCTGCCAAGGATAATATTTTCTAATTCCACCCATTTGCTTGTGAATTCCTGAAGAAATGGTTTTTAACAGCTGAGTGGTACTCCATTGTGTAAATGTACCACCAAGTCCAGTCATAATCTGTGGTAATCTGACAAAATGCATGGGACTATTTCCAGGTCATTTGCTTGCTTTAGTATTTACTGAGATATCGGATGATTGCTGTCGTATGCTATGTAGTATGCTGTTCTCTGAAGTTGTGATTAATTCATATTGTTGATCCACTACTTGGCCCTGGCCTTCCCCTGTGCTGGGTCATATAAAGTTTGCAAGACCAAGGGGCCTCTCTTCCCAATGATGGCCGAATAGGCCATCTTCTGCTACATATGCAGCTAGAGACTCGAGCTCAGGGGGTACTCTTAAGTTCATATTGTTTTTCCACCTACAGGGTTGCAGCCCCCTTCAGCTCCTTGGGTACTTTCTCTAGCTCCTCTATTGGGGGGCCCTGTGTTCCATCCAATAGCTGACTGTGAGCATCCACCTCTGTGTTTGCCAGGCACTGGCATAGCCTCACAAGAGACAGTTATATCAGGGTCCTTTCAGCAAAATCTTGTTGGTATATGCAATAGAGTCTGCATTTGTTGGTTGATTATGGGATGGACCCCTGGTTGGGGCAGTTTTGGACGGTCCATCCTTTCGTCTCAGCTACAAACTTTGTCTCTGTAACCCCTTCCAAGAAGGGGTGAAGTGTCCACATTTTGGTCTTCGTTCTTCTTGCTCTATTCTTATTTTCTAAGTTAATCTTGTTACCTCCGATGAAGAATGCCTAAGGTACTTGTATTTCTGAATCGGCCTGGCTCTCTTGGCTTCAGATGTTCTTCCATGATATCTTTCTGGAGCCCTTTCTTGTGGGAAATCCTCTCTTCCTTTTCCTCTCTATTTCTCTCCCTATTTCTCTCTATTTCTCTCTGTATTTCTCTCTGTATTTCTCTCTGTATTTCTCTCTGTATTTCTCTCTGTATTTC
>NW_018393428.1:1846-17147 GCF_900095145.1 Mus pahari
TATAAATCAAAAAATTAAATGTATTTCTCCCCTCTCTCTCTCTCTCTCTCTCTCTCTCTCTCTCTCTCTCTCTCTCTCCTTCCTCAAGCTGACTGAAGTTTCAGCCTATTCGGTCTTCTGTCCAGACATTGTACATTGTATGATTAGGTTTTATTAACATATCAGAGGACAAAATGAGGAAAAATGTTTACAGAAACTTGAAACAAGAATATTTGCAGTAAGCCATACAATGACATATCCTGATTGCAATAAGATATGGCAGCAGAGAAATCATTGTATGAACAATACAAGGATGATAGTTGCACAGAGGACAAAAACATTATGCCTAAAACCAAATGGCTTAACAAAAATGAGAGAAGAGAAAAGTGAAAGACCTGTATGCAATGCCTGGGCCTGCCAGAAATCCCTTGAATTGCCTCATGACTTTTGAAGTTAAGAGGGATGAGTCAGCATTTTACAACTTCTAGCCAGTAAACCATGCCACAGTCCTCAACCTGAGTACATTATCAGGCAGAAAACAAGAACAACAACAACCTGGTTGCACAAGTCCTGGTTCAACTTTATTTGTTTGGGGTCCTTGTCATTCTATCAGGATGATAGTGGTTTTCTCTGCTTTTAGGACAGCTTTGATTCAGTGCCTCCAAAGGAATTATTACATCAGACTCATGTGTGTCACAAATAGAGATATTGGTGTGATGTGGCCTTGTTGAGCTGAACCTCTGACAATCAATTCAAATTCACAGGTTACTGACAACAAAATGTGGCCTACACATAGAGGCTGGTCTAAGGAAGCCTACAGTCATGATTTTGGAGGTCCTAATTACAGAAATCAAAATGCACTGATCAATTTGAAATATATCCTGATTATAGTTTTACCTCTCTTTACTCCTTACTGATCCTTTCCAGATCCCCTTTCCTCCAGATCTACTCCCTTACTCTCTCCCATTAGAAATGAACAGGATACTAAGAGATAACATGAAAAATAGAATACAGCAAGATCACATAAAAATTATCATAATGAAGTTGGAAGGAAGAGTACCTAGTATAGACACAAGGATCAGAAGAGATTCACTAGTTCTCAGAATCTGGACATTCCATTGAAACACGAATCTAAAAGACTGTGTGTGTGTGTGTGTGTGTGTGTGTGTGTGTGTGTGTGTATGTCTGCTTGTGTGTGTGTATCTGTGTGTGCATGTGTGTGTGCATGTGTGTGTGTGTGTGTGTGTGTGTTTCATCAGAGGACCTGATGAAAACCTGTGATAGACTTATGCTCTCTGCTTCATTCTCTGAGTTCACATGGACCTTGCCTAGAAGATTCAGACTTTCTGGTTCTTCTAATGTTCTCCATTTCCTTTGGATTCTACACTATTTTCTCTCCTGTTTGAGGTTATTTCTGAAATCTGAGAGAAAGGATTTGTTGAAAAATTACAGTTATGTTCTCTTTCTCTGCACACTGTGTGGCTTAAGGCTCTATCTTTTCCCATCCTCTATTGAAAGAAGCTTTTCTGATGATGACTGAAAATGACTTATATTTGAATATGGGAGATTATCATCGGAAGTCATTTTTTGCTACTTTCTTTTCTCAATACTAGTAGTGTTCGATTTTACCTTAGTTTTATTGTCTATCTAGTCTCTTGATCTTGATTGCCCAAACAGGGTAGGATATGGGTTTCATAGTGGAGAGAACCTTCAATAAAAACAGACATAAGTTGACTACTTGTTCAAGTTCAGCGTCATCATTTTGGTAGCAAACTTAACAGGCAGGACCAACTGTATATCAGTGTTTTTGGTTTCTGGGTTCTTTACCATTTTCTGTGGTATTCTGTAGAATAACTTCTCTCAACAATAATACTAGGATGTCGGAATGAAAACTCCACATAGACATCAGATAAACTACTCCGGTTTCATTGAGTTATGTGGGTGTTGTTCTCAGCAATGGAGCTCTATTGTCAAATTACAGAGACCAACACACTGTCTTGGCAACAGCTGGAGATTCTTCCCCTAGGGCATAAGGGAGGGATCCAAGTGACCATCTTAGCCAATGGAGTTCAACCTAGTTTTGCTACTAGAACCCTTGTTTAGTGCCAAGATTCTATACCCCATTATTAGGAAACATCATTAACATCATCATTATAAGTTTTAGGATGTTGCCACTTCAGTAGTACACATATGTCTCAAGTGCCCTTCAATTATACTTTTCTATCCTTGCATTGTTTCCATTCACCCTATCTCTCCTCCTTTCTGGACTTGATTCTCACCTTTTTGTTCCCACTCAATCCTATACCACACTCAAACTCAAATTCTTTTCCCCCTGCCAGGGAGATACATGTGTACCCCATCACCAGAAACTTTTAAAACACCTAACCCTTTCGGTTTATGACTTATAGCTAGCTTATCTATCAGTTTCTTACCAACTAATAACTGCACAGAAGCAAATGCATAGCATATTTATAATTATAGATATGGGTGACTTGACTCAGGATGATGTTTTTTTCTAGTTCATCCATTTACCTGAAAACTTTGTCATGTCATTTTTTAAACAGTTGAGTAATACCCTATTGTGTAAATGTACCATATTTTCTTATCCATTCTTCTCTTTCAGAATTTCTATGTTTTTTCCCATGTTTGGCTATTATGAATAAAGCATCATTGAATATGATTAAGAAAGTATCCTTATTTTAAGATGGAGCCTCCTTTGGGTATATGCCCAAGGTTTTTATATTTAGAACATGATGTAGAGCAATTCTACAATTCTGAGGATTTGTTTTCATTGTAGCTGTACAAATTTACACTACAACCAGGAATGGATGGGCTATTCCTCTGAATCTGTATTATCAAGGGAATGAGCTGTCATTAGTGGTATGTATGTTAGTCATGTGTAAGATAGAATATTTAAATAGTTTTGATGTACAGTTCCCTGATGGTTATGGATAATGTACTTTATTTGTTTTTTTTAAGTGTTTCTCACCCATTGGGGTCTGCCTATTGATAATTCTCTACTTAGATATGTAACCCATTTCTAATTAGATTTGATTTTTGATATCTAGTGTTTTGAGTTCTTCATATACTTGAGATAGCATTCCTCTATTTAATGTAAATTTAGGAAAAAAACTGTTGCTATTCTGTATGCTGCCACTTTGATCAAATGATGTGTTCATGAGGTCCCATTTACTAATTGTTCATCTTAGTGCTTGGATTATTAGTGTTGCATTTATGAATATTCTCCTGTGCCAATGCATCAAGAATATTCTCTACTTTCTTTTCTATTTTGTTAAGTGTATATTCTCCTGTGCTGAGGTCTTTGTATGGACATATTTTCATTCTTCTATATGCATACATTAAGTTTAACTTGCCCTGCTTGCTGAAAATACTGCTATTTTTCCACTGTGTTTTTCTGCACTCTTTATAGAAATCAGATGTCCATAGATAAGAAAATTAAAGTTTTGGTGTTCAATTTGATTCCACAGATCATGTGTCAGTATTTATGCCAATACCATGCAGTTTTAAATCAATATATTTAGCTAGTAAGATATATAAACGGGAAGAGTGAAAACTTCATTAGTTCTTTCACTGTTCATAAAATTTTAGCTATACTGGGAATTTTTCTTATGAAGATAATAAATTTCCTTACAAGAAACATGAGGAATTGTATTGGATTTTTAATGATACTTTTGGTATGATGGCCTTTTTTAGAAGATAATCCTACCAACTTATGAGTATGGAAGGTCTTCATGATAGCTTCTGTAATTTCTACCTCCAAAGATTGAAGTTTTTAATCATAGAATTATTTAACTTCTTTGTAAAATATTAAGCAAGGATATTTTATACTATTTGAGGCTCTTGTGAAAGGTATTGTCTTCCTTATTTATTTCTTAATCCATTTGATGTTTCTATATGGGAAGGGTATTGATTTTGATGAGTTAACTTTGTGTTTATCAGCTGTAGGTATTCTGTTAGGGTCACATAAATATAATATCAAATCTGCAAGCAAAAACATGTTGAATACTTCCTTTCCAAATTTTATCCTTTTTAACATCATCAATTATTTTTATTTTAGCTAATATTTCAAGTACTAAACTGAATGTATATACAAAGTGTTAATAACCTTGTCTTTATGCAGTTTTTAGTGTAATCAATTTGCATTTCTCTTCATATGCATTGATATAGGCTATTGGCCTGCTATAAACTGTCTTTATTATGTTGAACTATGTCATTTTATTCCTAATATTTCCAGGAATTTTATCAAGAAACACTATTGGATTTTCTCAAAGGTCTGTTAAACATATAATGACATTATGTGTACATTTTATTCATTTGTTTATATGAAATATTTACTAATTTTTTATATTGAATTAACTAGGCATGATGATACTGGGTCATAATTTTACTGTGTTCCTTGAATTTGCTTGCTAGTATTAAATAGAGTATGTTAAAATATATATTCATAAGGGAAATTGATCATAAATCTCTTTTTTATTGAGTCTATATATTTTTGTTATCAGAGAAACTGTGGCCTCAAAACTAACTGGACACTATTTCTTCTGTTTATAATTTGTGAAATAAAGAAAAGAATATTGATATTAGCTTTTCTTTATATTTTTGATAGATTTGTGGGCTAAAATTATCTGACCCTTAGTTTTTGCAGTTGTGCAATCTACAATGTTTGCTTCTGCTTCTCTAGGAGCTATAGGTTTGTTTAAATTGTCTGTTTGTTGTCTTATTTTAGTAGCTAAATAAGAAATTTCTTTTCCTAATTTTATTAAATATAAATTATTTTCTCATATAACATACTCTGTATACATATTCCCACCCCTCCACCACTCCAAGTACCTTCCTACCTTCTCTTCCATCTGGATCCACTCTCCTCCTGGCTCTCATTTTTAAAAGAAGAGGTTTCTAACAGATAATGACAAAACACAGCAAAATAAAACATAATAGAAACAAACAGAAGTAATCATATCTAAGTTGGAAAAAGTCAAGCAAACAGGAAAATAAAAGATTCTCAAAAACAGGAAGAAGAATAAAACATCCACTCTTCACATATTAAGAATTTCCATAAAAGTATTAAAACTGAAAATTATGTTATATATGCAGAGGGCATCATATAGTCTCTGTGATTGTTGCTTCAGTCTCTGTGATTTCATAAAAGCTTGTTTTGCTCAGTGGGTTTAGAGGGCATCATTTTGGTGTTGTTCATCTCTGTCTCTCCAACTCCTTCTGTATATCTTTCCAAGGAGTTCCCTGAGCTCTGAGTGAAGGAACTAAATAGAAACATCTCATTCAGAGTCATGTGTTCCAAAGTCTGTTTTTGTGTGTAATATATGTCTATGGGCCTGTGTATTGTCTCCAAATGCTGCAGAATAAAGCTTTTCGAGTGATAGCAAAATAAAGCATGCACACATGTGTATGTGTGTATGTGTGTGTCTCTGTGTGTATGATTAATAGAGGATATCATTAAGAATTTTGTTATTATAATATTTTTAATTATTTAGAGGAGTATTTATTCTTTTACCTAAGGTCGCTGGGATATCTATTCTATGGTTTTTGGATAAAATCAGTGAAAAGTATGGTTTCCATCACTTGGAACATAAGAAAATTCAGCTATAAGTTGTGTATATTTATGAGTTTTCTGTTCATGTACGAATGTGATATGTTTTATATAATATCTGAAATTGTACATACAGAAATAATGTATATTGAGCATGTCCATCTACCAATACCTACCCAAGCTTCCAAATCTACCCAGTTCCTTGTCGCTCAACTTCATTAACTACTTATTCCACTATTATTAATAACCCTTTGAGTTCAATTAAATCTTCCCATAGTCAAATGATTGCCAGCAGTTTTAATTGCTTCCTCCCTAGAAAGGAGAATAGAAGCTAGAGGTATTACTGTGAGAGAAATCTCCAGAGGTGTCCAAGTATTCCTAGATTTTTCTGGTCCCTCATGCATAAGGTGCTTAAATATTTATATGCTTTGAGTCATGTTTCAGAAGAGTATACCCATGCATTGGAATGGCATTTGCTGTTATCACTTTCATGAACACAATTTGACTAAAGGTCTTCTGTTAATCTTCATGCATGTTAATGAAAAATCTCTTGAAGGTAAATGGTATATTGGTATACTTTAACTGTATGATGTTATGTAGACATTTCATTTTTTCTTAAGGCACAAGGGATAAAATTTGTGAGATATGCGATCTTCTCATTTTTCTTTTGTAGGTAAGGAAAATGTGCTACCAATCCTTCAGAGATAGAGAATTGATAGAGGTTCAAAAGTCAAAGTTTATTATTTCTGTTTCTTCTGTTTTCCATGTTTCAGGGAACATGAACTCCCTGAAGTAAAACTGTAACCAGCATTCTGAGATTTACTTGATTATGTCACATTCACACTGTTAGATTTACACTCTTCTTCCAAAGAATTGGTGGATATATATATATATATATATATATATATATATATATATATATATATTAAATATATTAAATAAAATTGGCAGTGAGAAAAGCAGTGGGCTAGAAGTGCCTATTGTGATATGTGTTAAAGGATAAAAGGATCATGGCAATTCTTTCCTAAAACAAAGACTGGGGGAAGTTGATGATAGAAAGGAAAAATTTCTATTTTAGAAAGTTTAGGTGTTCTCTTAAAACATTAGTTAACAAAACAAAACAAAACAAAAACCAAGATATTCTGAATCATTGGGAATACTTTTCTAATCATATTATTGGTCATGAAGGAGCATAGAGTAAACAAGAAGAGTAAAATTCATGATCACGTATCAATTTTAACATATTTACTCTAGTTACAGAGAGATGATCATTACATATTTTGAAAATGATGAGTATAATATAGGTATAAGGATTAAAATGCTATGAAAGTTTTTCAAGGTGAATAAATAATTTCATCCTACCTGGTAACTTTTTAGTTTCCCAGTTTCTTCAATGATAATACAACAAATCTTAATAAAAATAACAGTATGAAGGAAAGGATAATTTAATGGAAGTGGTCTCTAGCAAAATAAAAATATGGGCTTGATGTAAAAATATGAGGAAGACAAGATCTCAGGGAATTGCAGGAACAACAATCACTGTGTTCGAAAAAATAGGGACATGCTGGACAGCATAATCACTCAGTGATATAATTGAGGGAGGTAAGGCAAAATAAGGAAGAAAGGATGAAGATTGCCTGTAGCTGAAGGACCTGTACCTAGCCACCACTAAATTAAATCAGAACAGAAAACAGACGACTCTTCCATCAAAATACAACATGAATGGTTACACTTACTGGATGTCTTATAATAACATTGTATTGTCTTTTACAGGATCTTATGCTTTACTCGCAATAATACTTCAATTTGGACTTATTTCCTGCTTTATGTTTCTGATGTCAGAGAAGATAGCTCTGGATCACTGAATCCTAAATAGTGAGTAGACAAAAACTCTGTGTGCGCTATAGATTATGATTAGTTGCCTGCATCTTTCATAACTACATCAGGCTAAAGATATTGATATTACCCTGTTATCCCACTATATCTACTACAGCATATGCTATACCTGTTACCACAGTATTCAATATTTCCTGTTCATCTATTACTCACATTAATAAAATACTTTAGAGATAAACTCACAAGGGAGTTTGAGGACAAGTTAGAATTTGAAAGAAACACAAAAACATAGTCAAACTATCATTCTAGACACTCTTTATAGGAGATGGAGAAAAAAAGAGAAAGTCATTCTTTTTTAGTTATATCCATAAAAATCTGCTACATTCAGCACAAATCATTTTTAGGCTGAAGGAATAGGTGGAAGGATTCAGAAAAAAATGAGAAATCCCAGAGTTTCTGATAATGTCTGCTTAGAGAAGAATCAAAATGTAGATACCAATAAAGGGAAAATGTGGTTATTTCTAAGCCATAGCACTTATTTTAGAGGGCACCCTCTTCTAGGTACTTCTTTTCAAAAAAAAAAAAAAAGATTGAACAAGGAACATATGCTTAGAAACAGAAATAAAATGCTGGAATTAAAGTAATGCTGAGTTCCTGCCAAGGTAAACATGTAATTATACTTTATCTTATATCCAATTTAATTAAAATTCTGCTTAAAATCTCATACTTGAGAATGAACACAGGTTAAATAAATTCAAGAACCCAACACAAAGACTTGATTTTATAATTGAAAATGTAAATAAATTTCTCAATCTCTTCTATTCCATAACTTAAGTGAAAACAATCATCAAATTCTATTATAATCAATACTGTACATGGCATAACATATAAAGCTGTTGTCTAGAAGGGCCTTTAGAAATTACCATCAGAGAATGGGAACATTTGCTGAGATCAGAAGTCAATAGGGAAACCATCAACACATCACTTTTATCAAGTTGTTAAATATTCTCAATATACATAGATTATAAATATTAAAATAATGTAAGTAATGTATTAATAATCTAGCACATGAACACTCTGTATAATTACATCAAATTTGATTTAGGGGAAAGAACTAGTCTAGACAATTGCAAAGTACAGATTTTTGCTCAACCAAATCCCGTGTTTGCACATATTCTTTTCTGTTTTCATTCACCTTCTGTATCATGTTTCCTTTTTTCCAATGTCTATGAACAATCTAATGATTTAAATGTGACAGTGACGGGGAACAATACAAAAGTGACACACTTCTTCCTGCTTGGACTCACGGCTGACCCAGAACTACAGCTTCCCCTCTTCGTGATATTTCTAATCATCTACACCATCACCCTGGTAGGAAATATGGGGATGATCCTGCTGATTGTCCTGGACTCTTGTCTCCACACTCCCATGTACTTCTTTCTAGGTAATCTGTCCTTGGTGGATTTTTGTTACTCATCAGTTGTCACACCCAGAGTCATGACTGGGCTCCTAATAGGAGACAAGATTATTTCCTATAATGGGTGTGCTGCTCAGATGTTCTTTTTTGTAGCTTTTGCTACTGTGGAAAATTACCTCTTGGCCTCAATGGCATATGATCGTTATGCAGCAGTGTGTAAGCCCTTGCACTATGCCACCACTATGACTTCAGGTGTGTGTGTTTGTCTTTCTATAGGTTCCTATACCTGTGGTATCCTGAATGCCTCCATCTACATTGGGGACACTTTCAGTCTTTCTTTCTGTAGATCTAATGTGATCCATCACTTCTTATGTGATATTCCAGCAGTCATGAGTCTCTCTTGCTCTGATAGACGTGTTAATGAGCTGGTTCTTTTTTATGTAGGGAGCTTCAATATATTTTTTGCTGTCTTAGTTATCTGGATATCCTACATACTTATTTTTATCACAATCTTTAAAATGCAGTCAAGTGCTGGATATCGAAAGGCTGTATCTACGTGTTCCTCACACTTCACTGCAGTGTCTGTTTTCTATGGGACTGTCATATTCATGTATTTGCAGCCCAGCTCCAGTCACTCTATGGACACTGACCAAATCGCCTCTGTGTTCTACACCATGGTCATCCCTATGCTGAATCCTCTGGTCTACAGCATGAGGAACAAGGAAGTCAAGTGTGCATTCAGAAAAGTTTTGCACCTAGCAAAATAGCCCTAATGAATTATTTTTGATGTTGTAGTGTTAATAATACTGATCATTTTTCTGCCACATACAGTTAAGTTCCAGAAATGATTCTTATAGTTCTGCATGTCAGTTGTATAAAGGTATGAAAAAGAATAATATTGAATTCAGGAGCTTATGAAAAGATTTTTTTGCCTTTTTGAAAATACTTCTGTGAAAAATATGTGCATTAGTGGATGATTTGTCAAATGTCTTCATACAGTCAGGAAAATATAGAAAAGGATCTTCAAAACTGAGCATGTGTCTCTATATATGATATTAATAGACAGGCCAAAGAAGATTTACTTGCTATGCTGACACCTTCTGACCATTTTCATCTTATTTGAATATGATTTTTATTATTGCATTTATTGTTCTGTGATAAATTGTAGAGCTTGCAATTCCTAATATAGGATATGATGAGTCAAATATTACCTTTGTAATAAGACATGATAGCACAGCTCATAAAAGAATGCTGGGATTTTATGTGGTTTTTATGAGTATTAGATCACAGAGATTCAATCTAGCTTTTGTGCATTAAAACCAGGAACTTTTCAATAAATTTTTATCCTGCAAACAGACCCTATTTACTAGAATACGATGATTCAGAGTTTAATCTTTAAGTTATGTGGTATAGATTATCTGGACAGTATATGACCTGGAATTTCTGCTGGGATAGACAGACTAGGAACAAACATAAAGTTATAGGGTTGGACCCTAGGGTAGAGGGGGTAAAATGCAATGTTAATAGCACAAACATGTTGGAATAGGCAGAAAGTCCAGTTAGGCTTTCACTGACAATATGAGTATTTTGATGATAAAACAGGGCATATATAAACAGTTTAGATTAAAGAGTTTGAAAGATGTGTTAAGACATTTGACCTGATTAAGGCAAGGGGTTATATGGGCTTCAAGATATAGTAAGAGGGGATTTTTAAGTATAATAGAGTTTTATTAGATGTAGTAAGGGAATGAGAAGTAATAGCCCATAAAATGGAATTGATGAAAGAAGTACATAAAGCATCCATGAGTTTTAGATAGTGAGTGGGTATACCAGCAGAGACTGATGAAGGACAAGAAAGTATGTATGAGTATCTTGCAACATTTTGACTAGGTAGAATAAAAGTACATGTTAGTTTTAAAGATGATATTTCTTTATAACTAGAGAATAGTGCATAATGGTATGAGAAGAAAGGGTAGGAAAAGGAGAAGTCATTGAAGTAGCAAGTTAAGAGCAGAATTTGAAGGGGTGTCATGGACAGGTCATTTGTTATGACTGTGGGTCATGGTGGAAATGAGTGGAGTGTGGGACTGGTGTCAGCTTAGGCTGTTAAGCCAATATAATCAGAGATCTAAACAGGTCAGCCATCTTCATAGGAAGACAAAACTGTTGTAGTAAACTGGGAATCAAAATGGGCAGGGTAAACTGAAGGTAATATCTGACAGACAAGAGAACATGTTCACCCAAAATTTTTGGTAGATCCTAGGGAATGTCTTCCTAGGAAAGAAAAGGATTAAGCCTGGAAAGTGTCTAACACAGAAGGAGAGGATGAGTATGGGGTGGGTGTTTCTTGAAGAGCTCAAAGACCCAGAATTTGGCTTCAGGACAGGAGCTGGAAAAGAGACAGCTGCTAACCACTGGAGTGGGACAGAGAAAGTTCATGAAGTTGTGCAGTGGGAACATTTGGAACTGTCATCCAGGGTGGTTTTGAGTAGTGTTAATGGTGAGGGAATATTGAAGTGGTCGCAGGATAGATCAAGGAGGAAGGCCTATAGCTCTGGGACTTCACAGCATTCATAGCATCAGTCAGTCACAGCATTCTGAATGGTTTGCAGTGAGTATATTGATGGCTAATAGCACAACAGAAAATGCAAAGGAAAATTTTGGAATGGTAGAGAAGCAAGCAAGAACTGGGAGAAATTAGCATATCTTGAGAAAGGGAAAATAGAGAGGGAGATATATATCCTTTATTGGGTCTATGTACCTACAAAAGTATAAAAATTATCATTTTGTTCTATAAGTAGGGAATATAAGGGATATATTTGAGTGATGTAATGAATTAATAATGTTGGGTATGAGTTTTACTTTTCATTCAGGAGGGAAAGAAAAGATCTAATTGGGTAGTGGAAGCAAAGAGCCAAAGTTAAGAGCCATAAAAGTTCAATAGTGATTTAAGCATCTGATTAAAAAGTTCCCTTGAAATAAGGGGTCATTACTCAAGCTCATAACCATGAGGGGAAACAATAGTTCAAGGTGAAATCCAGGATCTGTTGACAGGATTTCCAGACAGTGAGGCATGCATTCCATTGGAGAGGCCAAAAAAGTAAAAGAAAACTGCCAACTGAGATCAACTGAACAAAATGAGCCTACTGGCCATCTACATGAATCCACCATTGCCACTGAAGTCTGTAATTGTGTGCATTCTTGACAGCCAAAAAGGTGATCTGAGATGTTGGATACACATGTTACCATCCAGTGAATTAGGGAATTATTTAGGATGGTTTATAAGGGAAAACTAATTATCCAATGTTGAATGATGCGAGTAGGTACTGAGGTGTCCAGAACATGTGAAAACTGCATTGGGAGGTCCCATATAGTGATCAGAGTCATGATCACATTCAAGTACTTAGGTCAACTTCCTCAGAATGGATACAGGGAACGCACTCCCAAAATGTCTCAGTACAAAGGAGATTTATTACCCTGGAGGAGCAAGTGTGGAGAGACTTCTTATGGATTATACAAAGGCAGACAGCAACAATTAGCAGGTATTTCTACAAGATTGGGTATATAAAGAAAAGAAGGGTGAGTCTGTGCTTAGGTGAATTGGTAAGTCCTGATTAGACATGTTAACAGGTATAACCAAATAATGAGTTTCAATTGCTGGACACTGGTATTTAATTTCAGGAATGAGCCAGTGGCCAAAGAAAAGAATAGACCAAGGTGCCTAGCTTTAGGAATGTAATCAAGTCTAAAAGTAGTTTTAAAAGTGGCAGTATTTGGTGAGAGTGCGGACTGCAGAAGCGACACAGCTTCTGGGACAGAACCCATTTCAGGCTCCAGACATCCGGGTACCTTCACCTACAGAGAAGAGGTGTCAGCCCAGGAGGGCTCTCACTGCCTGAGCAAGTGTGTGAGCCATGTTGTGCCCCTGATTACTCAGAGACCAGTCTGCACAGGTGAGAGTGCAGACTGCAGAAGCAAAACAGATTCTGGAACAGGAAGAAATGACACAGATTCTGGGACAGACCCCGTTTTAGGCTCCAGACATCAGGGCACCTTTCCCCATCAGAGGACAGATGACCCCTGGGAGGGCTGTGTCAGCCAGAGCACGTGAGTCATCTTGTGTCCCGGGTCCCTCAGAGACAAGTCTGTGCAGGTGAACATGTAGACTGCAGAGGCAACACATCTTCAAGGACAGGCCCTGTTTCCAGTCTTCATTTTCAGCCAGGATGCTGGTCTGATCACCAGATCTCTGTGTGCCTTCCCTGCAAGAAGAGAGCTTGCGTGCAGAGAGTACTTTGACAACTGAGACTCAGGAAAGAGCTAGACTCCCAGGACTGCTAACAGAGGCTAACAAAATGACAGGAGGAACAACCTCCAACCAGAGACAACTCTAACAACTAATGCCAGTGATTACCAGATGGCAAAAGGCAAACATAAGAATCTTACTAACAGAAAGCAAGAACACTGGGCATCATCTGAACCCAGTATGCCCACCACAGTGTGTCCTGGATACCCCAATACACCTGAAAAGCAAGACCTGGAATTAAAATCTTATCTCATGATGGTGGTAGAAGATTTTAACAATAGCATTAATAACTCACTTAAAGAAACAGAGGAGAAACTGCTAAACAAGTAGAAGGCCTTAAAGAACTACAGGAAAACAGTGCTAAACAAGTAGAAGTCCTTAAAGAGGAAACACAAAAATCCATTAAAGAATTCAGGAAAACACAACCAAACAGGTGATAGAATTGAACAAAACCATCCAAGACCTAAAAAGGGAAGTAGAAACAATAAAGAAAACCCAAAATGTGACAACTCTGGAGATAGAAACCCTAGGAAAGAAATCAGGAACCATAGATGTGAGCATCAGCAATAGAATATCGGAGACAGAAGAGAGAATCTCAGCTGCAGAAGATTCCATAGAGAACATGGGCACAACAATCAAAGAAAATGCAAAATGCAAAAAGATCCTAACTCAAAACATCCAGGAAATCTAGGACACAATGAGAAGACCAAACCTACGGATAATAGGAGTAGATTAGAATGAAGATTTTCAACTTAAAGGGTCAGCAAATATCTTCAACAAAATTATAGAAGAAAACTTCCCATACCTAAAGAAAGAGATGCCCATGCACATACAAGAAGCTTTCAGAACTCCAAATAGACTGGACCAGAAAACAAATTCCTCTCCACACATAATAATCAGAACAAAAAAATGCACTAAATAAAGATAGACTATTGAAAACAGTAAGGGAAAAAGGTCAAGTAACATATAAATGCAGGCCATTTAGAATTATACCAGACTTCTCACCAGAGACTATGAAAGCCAGAAGAACCTAGAACCTAAGAGAACACAAATACCAGCCAAGGCTACCATATCCAACAAAACTCTCAATTACCATAAATGGAGAAACCAAAGTATTCCATGATCAATCCAAATTCACAGAATATCTTTCCATAAATCCAGCCCTTCATAGGATAATAAAGGAAAAACACCAACACAAGGACAGAAACTACACCCTAGAAAAAGCAAGAAAGTAATCCTTCAATAAACCTGGAAGAAGACAGCCTCAAGAACAGAATCCCAAATTTAACAAAAAAATAACAGGAAGCAATTACTTTTCTTTAATTTCTCTTAACATCAATAGACTCAATTCCCCAATAAAAAGACATAGACTAATAAACTGTCTACAAAAAAGGACTCACTATTATGCTGCTTACAGTAAACCCACCTCAGGGAAAAAGAAAGACACTACCTCAGAGTGAAAGACTGGAAAACAATATTCCAAGCGAATGGTCAGAAGAAACAGGCTGGATAGCCATTGTAACATCTAATAAAATTGACTTCCAACCCAAAGTTATCAAAAAAGGCAAGGAGGGGCACTTCATACTCATCAAAGGTAAAATCTCCCAAAATGAACTCTCAATTCTGAATATCTATGCTCCAAATACAAGAGCAGCCACATTCATAAAAGAAACATTAGTAAAGCTCAGAGCACACATTGCACCTCACACAATAATAGTAGGAGATTGCAACACCCCACTCTCATCAATGGACAGATCCTGGAAACAGAAACACAGTGAAATGAACAGAAGTTATTAAACAAATGGATTTAGCAAATATCTATAGAACATTTTATCCTAAAACAAAAGGATATACCTTCTTCTCNGCATCTCATGGTACCTTCTCCAAAATTGACCATATAATTAGTCACAAAACAGGCCTCTACAGATACAAAAATATTGAAATTATTCCATGCATCTTATCAGATTACCACAGACTAAGGCTGATCTTCAAAAACAGCATAAATAATATAAAGCCAACACTCACATGGAAACTGACCAACACACTACTCAATGATTCCTTGGTGAAGAATGGAATAAAGTAAGAAATTAGAGACTTTTTAGAGTTTAATGAACATTAAGCCACAACATATCCAAATTTATGCGACACCATATAGGCCGTACTAAGAGGAAAATTCATAGCCCTGAGTGCCTCC
>NW_018393429.1:0-11695 GCF_900095145.1 Mus pahari
CCTATCACAGTGTCCCACTCTGCTGGCAGCACCAAGGTACTTCACCCACAGGTCTCCAGGGAAACCAGGAATATTAAGCAAGCAGGGTTATGGTTTCAATGGAAAAGATGTAAAAACCTGTCCTTGTGTCCAAAATGTGGAAACAGGAAGTGGTAAAAAAGCCCGGTCGTCTGAGTCATGTGCTGGGCCTCCACATCTCCCACAACCAGGACTGGAGATACCTAGTATTATAAATGACCCTTTTGCTAACTGTACAACCAGGGCCTCCCCCTTAGCTCCCAGAACCAGGAATTGTAGATACCTAATTGTCTAAATGACCCTTACACTACCTGCAGAGGCACAGGCTCACCCATGTTGTCACAACCAGGACTGGAGATAAATCATAGCATAAATGACCTCTAAGCTATCTGTGTGGCTCAGACCATGCCGGATCCTTCCTGAGGCCCTAAAGCTAGCACAGATAGCCTATCCTCAGAACCCATCTTCTTGGAAGAAATGACATGTGCCCTGGGTGGCAAAAGAAGTGACATGTGCCCTGGGTGGCAGAAGAAATGACATGTGCCCTGGGTGGCAGAAGAAGTGACATGTGTCCTGGGTGGCAGAAGAAGTGACATGTGCCCTGGGTGGCGTTTTGGTGTGACTATGCTTCCTGGTGCACTGGAGATTGTGCTACAGCAGGAAACTTTTCCTACTTATACCGTGTTGAATGNGCTGGCAACAAACCACCTGGCCTCNGGTCCCCTGAAGTTTGATCCCAGCTGACAAAGTCGATCTCAAAAAGCTGAGTTTTTATTCTCACCTCTTTGCTGAGCATTTCCCTGCTTGCAGTGACACCTACAGAGACCCCCCTCACCACTCTCTCTGCTGAACAAACCAGTCATGCTGCATATCCAGAGGTGAAGTCACAGGCAGTAGGTGACAGGCCTGTGAGTTGGTGACTTTTACAGCTCACAAGTGACAGAAAAATCATTACTCGGTCATGAAGGTTGAGTTGCCAGGGTGCTGGGCTGGCTGGGCACTCAGCTGAAAGTCACCCCTGTGTAGTGACACCACATCTGTCATAGTGCACAGCGTGGACCACAAGAAGTAGGGCTATAGCACCCGCCCTTGCAGAGGATACGGTCCAGAGTTGTGCTCTTTCACTCCTCCACAGAAGTAGGTTTTCAGGGAAATTGTCCCAGAGTGTTGATNTTTGCACACAGCCTGAATATCTGTGTCAGTGGGCAATTATTATTCCTCACTGAGCTCTCTTCTGCACCTGTTGGACCTCCCCACCAACCGTGGCTCAGCCCTATTAGTGCGGAAATGTAAGTGAAGCTTCCTGGGAAACAGGAAAGTCCTGGAGTCTGCAGGAAGGAAGTGTCAATTCTGCCCTTGTAAGTGACCTGAAATGCAACATGGTCATGGGTTCACTGCATTTTTTGTGGAAGCACAACTGCATTGTTTCTGGGTTCCTCCAAAATATACTACAACCCCACAGGTTTTTAAGTCTTCTGACCCCTATCATTTCCAATGCACGTTCAATGCATGTACAGGATTGCTCTCACATGTCAAAACCATAAGTGAAGACATCCTGTAGGACAGANGGGCATTCTGAATGTGGGAGATTATGGGCAATAGGAAACACAGGCCCATTGAATGTGGGGATAATATCGGCTCTGTTGCCCTGCAATCTTGCCTTTCTCCTATGCACCAAGGCATGGGGTATGAGTCAGCTGAGTTTGTGCACTTTGGTGGGGCAACTCATTGTCTGTTTCTTGTATGGTGGCCTCTTTTCCAGACCATGACTAGATGACCTGAGCCTTCTGGGCACCAACTTCATTTGAAGCCATGAGGACTATAGGAAAGTGGCAAATAAAATCAGTTTTGCCTATGTATGAAATGTTTGGTGTGTGTAATTTCATAAAGTCAGAAACCACTTTTTATGCAATAACTAGCAATTTGATATAATTTTTCCCCACCTTTCTTTTTTTAAAAAAAGATTTATTTATTTATTATATATAAGTACACTATAGCTGTCTTCAGACACACCAGAAGAGGGCGTCTGATCTCATTACAGATGGTTGTNAGCCACCATGTGGTTGCTGGGATTTGAACTCNGGACCTCTGGANGAGCAGTCAGTGNTCTTAACCATTGAGNCACCTNTCCAGCCCCTTCACCACCTTTCTGTTCNCAGTAGTATGTACTTCATCAGAAAGTACAAATTCACCTGTGTTTTTGTTATACTGAGTGGCTAATGATACTGTGTTGGCAAGATATTCAGGTCTGTCCTTGGTGATTTTCAAATCATCCAATGAATATATGTGTTTTTAATATTGGTTAAAAGAAAATTTTCTATTAAATGACAGTATCTGAAATGATATTAGAATTTTAGTAGTACTGAGGAATACAAGGACTTAATCGTGGTCACACTGTTTATTATATTCATTTTAGTATTCATTTTTTGTTGACTGTCTCTGTGTGTAAGTATGTGCATTAGATTCCTGTGGATGGCACAGGATGGCCTTGCCATTAGCCTGAAATTGTAGTTGCAGGTGATTGTGAGCACATGAAGTGGGTGCTGAGAACCGAACTCAGGTCTCCTGCACTTTTGTAAACACTCTTAATTACTGAGCCATCTCCCCGTTTCACAAACTATCACCTTTTTTGTATAAAATGGTATAAAAGTTTTGGTAAGCCTTTCATTCTGATTTTTTAATACATATTTTTCTTTCTATATTTGTCAAGTGTATTTTAGGATAATTTTCAATAATTTCAGATTGTTCATCAAAACTTTGTTTACATAATTGGGGTCTGGTAGATGAGTTTTTAAAATTGCCACAAGATTAAATTTTTTGAAAAGTAACTGAAAATTCCTTAAGATTTTTATAATGAGGTTTTACAGTGTTATTGAGAAATATCTATGTGCTCATGGTATTTGTCAACACAAAGAGCATGTTTAGAAAATCTATTGTGGATAGGGAAGATGTAAATATTTGTGTTTCTAACATTTGGCTCACATCTCCAACCTATTCTCATATTGCCAATATGTGTAATACAAATTATATTGGTACACTGTCATGGGATGCTTGTGGTTGTTGAGATCTAGCACTGAGAACAAGAGAGGCCCTCTTATCTCAGACTTAAGCATGTTTATGTCAAGTGTCATGTGAGACCCTTTATTTAGACAGGCTGACCCCNTGCCTTTGTGACAGGGAGGGAGGAGAACAACAAACAGCAAAGGCTGTTTAAGAGAGCACATCCTTAAGATAGCTAGAAGAGGGATCATTTCCATCAAAGGTTAGTATTATTACAATAGTTGACCCCATGCTATAAAAATGCTTGGTGGGAATGAGAAGCTGGAAAGTGGTCTGTGAAGTTGTTCTGCCCAGGACTAGAACTCCAGCACATCTCAGAAGGTGTTTGCAGTCATTACTGCTGGATGTTTTAAATGCCCAATCTAATGATGTTACCATTGTTCCCTTAACTAATTAGGCTATCTTAAGTCTTTTTGGCTAAAGGTTGTAAGTCCCTGATTTGATAATACTCTGCTGTTTGCCTCTTCTATTTATGTGCTGTATTATGTTGTTTGTTTTACTTTTGCTTGCAATATACATAAATGCACTCACTTGAAATCAAAAGTATGTATGTGATATATCACTGTTCTAAAGGATAGGTTGTCATTTAAAAGAGAAATTGGTATACTGGCTTTTTTTCAGAGGGAGGAAGAGAGGGAGGAAGGGAGGGAAGGAGGGAGGGAGGAAGAGAGAGAAAGAGAGAGACAGAGAGACAGAGACAGAGACAGAGAGAGACCAATCAAGACATTGATTTTTTTTTAATTATTCATAGATTTCTTTATGTGTTTCTGTGTTTTACTGGGAAATGAACTCAGGTCTTCTCCAAGAGCAACAAGTGCTCTTAACCAGTAAGCTTTCTCTCAAGTCTCCATTAATGCTTTTAAATGATAGGTCTGCTATGNACAATTCTATTTTTTGGTTCAAGATAAGAGTAGAAAATTAACACATCCTTTACTTGCTGAGTTCATTTGACTTTTGGATCACTAAACAGCANTGGATTGCTTTTTTTAGAATTTGGAGGATAGGACCCAAATGTATCACACCATGAAAAACTAAGAAGAAGACAAGAGAATTTGTGAAATGAAAATTAGCTACTGTTGTACATCTTTGCAAATTATTCACAGGCATGTAGATCTCTACTAGGTGCAAGTATATAATCCTTTATATATAAATTTAATAATGTACACTCCCCCCTTTTCAATTATTAAATGCTTTGTTCAAATTCTGGTAATCATTTGGACTAATTGAGATAGTTCAAAATAAAGTAAAAGGAATCCCTTCCTTGTTTTTAAATACTTTGCATAAATTGAAACACATGCATGTACAATAGCTAATTTAAACTGCCTTTGGTAGTGCATGTCCTGCTAAAAATCCTTCATGAAAACTCTTTNAAAATCAATGTGTATATGATTGCAGGTGCTCTTTTTCTGAAATTACTCCCAGTGTTCTCATCATGATAGGTCCTAGCCTGTAAGAAAGCTACAATTCCTGGGTTCCTTTCTTAGTGCTTTCCCCATTGCACTGATAAAATACCCTAACAAAAGCAAGTTCCAGGAGTAGTTATTTTATCTCACAATTATAGTCTACCATTGCTGCACGCCCCAGCCTCCGGCCAGCAGAGGTGGGGAAAAGAACAACACATACACAAAGGCAGGGTTCAAGCAGCTTCAGCAGCTTCCTCAGCACTTCAGCTTCAGCTTGCTTCAGCTTTTTTTTTTTATTCTCTGCTTTACTCTGGGGGGTTGCCCAATTTATCCCCCTCCACCCTCTGCACTCATCTCTCACCACTCTTCATCATCCAATCAGCATTCAGCATGCTCTGTACACGAGCCAAGCACACAGACAGGGTGCACATTGATAGGCCAGTGACTCAATATGCTGTATGAAGCTGAGTCAGGCAGGCAGTGCATGATCATTTAGTTGTGCATGATCATTCAGGTGCACATGATCAGGTTCTTGGTAAGCAAGCAGGGATCACGGGGCTTGGCAATGAGCCAGGGCGCTGTCTTGGCTGCTGCACGGACACATCCTCTTCCCACATACCATGTGGCAAGTGCTTTGTATGGGTGTTTGAAGTAGCTGATCACACTGTGTATTCTGTCAGGAGAAAGGAACAATAAATGCATTCCTGCTAGTGCTTTGTTTACATCCTCCACTCTTATACAGTCCAGAATCACCTGCCTAGGGAATGGTGTCACCCATAGTGGGCAGTAAGTATGCTGACATCACCTAAAACAATCTAGAAAACTGCCCCCACATGGAGAGATGTCCAGAGGCCATCTCCCATATAACTCTAACTTCTGTAAAAATGACAACCACCATAACAGTTCCCTTTCTCCACATCATGCCACTACTACTTTCAGTGTGTACCTTATTAAGTTTCCTTTGCTACAGTTTTTCCTTTTCTCCTTCCCTCCAGAAGGGAGTGTAGTCTCTCTGGAGGACCTAACCAGGATTTCATGCTTTAAGCTTGTCCCCTACTAGACTACCCCACTCCCACTTTCTTTTCCTACTGAAATATTTTTTTGACAATATTCTTTTGACAACTCAGTAGATCTCAAGCTCTCTTTTCTTCTAAGCAAACTGGGAAATCTTTGTGTTGTTCTCAAAAGGTGGAGGTCATGCAGACACCGATCAGCAGATGAGGGAATAAGTAAAATAACCTGCGCATACAGTGAACTATTATTTGAGTGTGGAGGGGATGGAGGAGCACTGGTTCAAGTTGCTATTTTGGAGATCCATAAAGAACCTTGTGTATTGTGGGTGAAACATCTTGAATCCAGGATGCTAAGTGAAATGGACAGATACAGGTACATTCAAGAGGCCACCTTTTACCGAGTGATTCCATCCACAGGGGCTGTCCAGCCTAGAGCTGATGTGGCAGAAAGCAGATTAGAGGCTGTGGAGACCCAGAAAGCTGTAGCTCTCTGTGAGGCACTTCCTCAGGATGCTTGGGGCTCTGACTTTGAGTCTCCATACACAAAAAAGGTGAAAAACCCTCAGGATTACCGTGGTGCCTGGGGTACTGGGGGGAGGGACAAGGAAAATGTGCTTAATGGGTAGGGGCGCTGGAAGCACCCTACAAGCCTAAATTGTGACATTCTCCATAGCACCACTGAGTTGCTCATTTCCCAGAGGAAGTTTCCTTCAGCAGTCCAAGACAGCAAGGGGGACACAGTGCCCCTAGCTAGGGCTGTACAGGAGCCCAGGCTCTCACAGGTGAGTATACACGTGCACACACACGTGAATGCATGGATACACACACACACACACACACACACACACACACACACACGCACTCACACACACATGCATCATCAGTGGGAATGGGAGCACAAAAGTGGGCTGCAACCAATGAGAGGTTGTTAGGATACACAGTCAGGCACAGAGGGACCCATTGGGCATTGGGATCAGCGTCCAGGCCCAGCAGGCCAGACAAGGCAGCCAGGTGGAGTCCAGCATGCCCAGGACCAGAAGGAGCAGGCCTCTAGGTTCGTTGTCATCTTTGTTGTCTCACCACTCCCGCACCTCCATAGCCGGGCTGACCTGGTGAGTCTGGTGGAGCATCATCTATGGGAGAGCTACCATGCCCCGCCGCTGAGTGAAACATTGCCCATCTTCCTGACCTCCGTCCTAGAGTTCATGACCCACAGGCTGCTGGAACTGGCAGGCAATGAGACCCGAAGATGAGGCGCCCAGAGGCTCATCACCCTGGAGCTGCTGGGCATGGCTGTCTACAACAATGAGCTGCTCAGCTCAGCGAACTGTTCCAGTTCATCACCATCTCCCAGGTGGCCCAGCTCATAGTGATCTTCTTAGTCGTCATCATCATCCTCATCTCTAGCTACTAGCTACTACTAGCTGCTGCTGCTGCTCCCGCTGCCTCCACAGCTGCCACTGCCGCCGCCGCCGCCGCCGCTGCTGCTGCCACCACCACTGCCCGGCTCTGGATTGCTGACCAGCCCATCTGCCAGCTCCATCTATGCATTGCACATCATCAATGAGTCCTTCCTACCCAACCTTTCCCACAGATGGGCCCTGCCTGGCTGGCCAGCATCACCCCTTGCTTCTCCCACTTGTGTTCTTATTAAATCTTTAGTTTGAGAAGCCCATAGGCTTGCTCCTCTGGCTTTTCCTTGTGGTCATGGGAAGGGGATGGGGGTGTTAGTGGGGTCCGAGGCTGAGGTGGGTCTAGTTGAAGGAACATGGAGGGGAGGAGGGTGTTAGGTGCTGAGGTTCGGGTGGTCCAGAGGATGGTTTCTTCTAGCTTTTCCCTTGGGAAAGAGGTGAGAGTGGAAGGTGGGTCCAAAGGTTAATGGATGTAGTTAGAGGAGCATGGAGGAGAAGTGAGGTAGTTGGTGGGGTTCCGGTGGCTCACATGCTGTGTCCCCTAGGTTTTCCTTTGGGCAGAGGGGAGGCTGGCCTACTTGCAGGAACACAGTAGTGTTGTGTAGGCGTGGAAGGCAGGCTGATTTGGAAGAGGAGCACTGAATGACTTGGAGGACCCAGGTGAGGGTATACAGGAGAGATGACCTCTTGTCTGGCTTCTCTTGAGGAAGAGAAGAACCTGGGTGAGGGTACACATGACAGATGGCCTCTTGTCTCTGAACACCCGTCTTGGCCAGCCTAGCCAGGTGCATCAGAAAAATGGCTCTTCTCATAGGAGACAGCAGAGCAGAGGGGACCTATGTGCAAAGTTGGGTTTTCGTTGGGAATGCAGATGTGAACTGAACCATGGTAGGTCATAAAAGGATCACGAAGCTAGTTTTTGATGTGATTCGTCCTCAGATGGTAAGCAAAACTGCCAGGGGGCTCCTTTGATAATGATTATAAATAAGCTGTAAACAAGCAAAGGCTCCCACCATGGCAGAACCTGTACTAGTTTGCTCAGTCAGGTCTCATGTTTGTTGAGGAAGTAAGGGGTGCAATGCTAATCCTGGCAGCAGAGAAATCCTTTGCAAAGTTGACTGGCACTGGGCCCCGCCCCCTCCATTTGCGTCACTCAAGCCCCGCCCCTGCAGAATTTAATTCGATACTGGGCCTGTTTTGGTAGTTACCCAGCCCTTCTTCCTTGATTGGCTTTTATAGTCATCCATATCCCTCCTTCAACAGCACTTTGCACATCACTGTGGCTACAGCAGAGCACTGGAGCGCCTGAGGCGGAAGCGGAGGTGATGAATTGTGATCCTAGTGTGGACTAGGGGCAGCACAGCCTTAGTCATAGCTGTTCCCCCTCAGCCCTCCCTCCACCGGAAGTAAGGCGGCGCGGCTAGCAGGTCAACATGGCTGCGGGCTCTGCGTCTTCCTTAGGTGGCGGTGCCTGGCCAGGCTCAGAGGCTGGGGACTTCTTGGCACGCTATCGGCAGGTGTCCAACAAGCTCAAGAAGCGCTTCTTGAGGAAGCCGAACGTGGCCGAGGCCGGGGAGCAGTTCGCCCAGCTAGCCCGGGAGCTGCGCGCCCAGGAGTGCCTGCCTTATGCTGCCTGGTGCCAGCTGGCTGTGGCGCGCTGCCAGCAGGCGCTCTTCCATGGGGCTGGGGAAGCGCTGGCCCTCACAGAGGCGGCCCGACTTTTCCTGCGGCAGGAGTGCGACGCGCGCCAAAGCTTAGGCTGTCCAGCCGCCTATGGGGAGCCTTTGCAGGCGGCCGCCAGCGCCTTGGGCGCCGCTGTGCGCTTGCACCTCGAGCTCGGCCAGCCTGCCGCTGCTGCGGCACTGTGCCTGGAACTAGCTGCGGCCCTTCGCGCAGTGGGCCAGCCGGCCGCTGCTGCAGGTCACTTTCAGCGTGCTGCCCAGCTGCACCTGCCCCTCATGCCACTGGCCGCGCTGCAGGCGCTTGGTGATGCTGCCTCCTGCCAGCTGCTGGCGCGCGACTACACGGGCGCCCTGGCGCTCTTTACACGCATGCAACGCCTGGCACGGGAGCATGGGGGCCACCCGGTACAGCAACCCGAGCTGCCGCCGCAGCCGCCTTCTGGGCCCCAGCCACCCCTGTCGGGACCCCTGGCGAGACCTGTCTTGGGCTCGACCTTGCCCCTCCCGCTGCCCCCGGACCACGCCCCAGGCTCTGTGGCGTCTTCACCTGGCACACTTGGTGCCTTTGCTGACGTCCTAGTCAGGTGTGAGGTGTCCCGTGTACTGCTGCTGCTGCTCCTGCAACCACCACCTGCCAAGCTGCTGCCGGAACATGCCCAAACCCTGGAGAAGTACTCCTGGGAGGCTTTCGATGGCCACAGCCAGGATACCAGCGGCCAGCTTCCTGAGGAGCTGTTTCTGTTATTGCAGTCCCTGGTCATGGCTGCCCAAGAAAAGGACACTGAAGGCATCAAGAAGCTGCAGGTGGAGATGTGGCCACTGCTAACCGCTGAGCAGAACCACCTTCTCCACCTCGTTCTGCAGGAAACCATCTCTCCCTCTGGACAGGGTGTCTGATAAGTCACCTTCCTACCAACTTGTTTTATCTTTGGGGACAGGTGATGGAATATGTGATCTAGCTTCTGTTTTTTGTCTGTTTTTGTTTTGTTTTTCTTTTCATTTCTATTGCTGCCATGGTAGTTTAGCTTTGTGTGCCTAGCAGGTTACTTAAATTAGTGCCCTCCAATTCCATCCATTATTGCCTCGAATGAGATATCTTCATCCTTAAGGCTGAAGGAGACTCTACTGAGTGATCTTTATGCATTGGTCAGTTGCTAGATAATGTTGGTTCATTTTCCTGGCTGTTCTAGGTATAGTGCTAATAAACTCAGGAGGACAGTTGTTCCTTTGGTGTATTGATTTCCTTTTGTCTTGTTCCTGATGGGGTGTGGCATCACCAAGAAGTATTTAGAAAAGATTACAAACATTTGTGTCTTAAAAATTATAAGAATTTGACAATTTGAGCATATTCCCTTTTGTAGTACATTTTTGCTTCATTTCTATATAAATTAGCACAGCAGTCTGGGTGGTGGGAAAAGCACCAGATGACATAAAATGTAACTGTTGTAGTCTCTGTGTATCTGAACATGACTATGTTAATAAGCAGAACTGGCATACACTCCAGATTTATTTTTCCTTCTGCACACTCTGCTAGCCTAGGTTCTTCCTGATGGAATGACCAAAACGTTTTTCCTGAGTAGCACCTTTTGGTTGCAGCAAATTTCTGTTATCCAGAAATTCTTGGCAAGAGATGAGTCAAAGCTTTTAGAACTGGTCCTCTGTTTCCACACCAGAGTTTTGATTGCTCTCACTGTGTACCATAACACAGTTGCCCGTGTACAATCAAGATCTGTCTTCACAGCAAATACCTAAGTTCTATTCTGCCTTTCAGGAGCATGTTCTGAGAAATCTTAATTCCATAAAACTGTAATTATATTCTCTTAAATATTCTGGCCTTGAAAACTAGAGGTACTAAAGTATGTAACCCAGTGTAGCTGGGGCAAATAGCAAAGAAATGTGTCTGACTGAGTATTAAGTGATACAAAGCCAGTTCCACTTGCCTCTGTAGTTCCTGGATCAATGCACCTTTGCTTTCAGAAATATGGTGTCATATATTGAACCTTGGTTTAAGGCACCCAGCACATCTGGAAGGGTAGCATTCCAAGTTTCCTAAATGTTTTCCCACTACACTGTCACCCTATTTAAGCCCAAGTTACACCACCATTCTATAAGGCCAGCTGGTAATTGGCCTATGGGATATATGTACAAAACCAATGAATTTCATAAATTTAATGCCTTACTCTGATTCTTATTGCTAATAAAAAAATATACACAGGTGGTGCTAGCTGTAAAGAACAGGTTTATTTTGGCATATGATTCAAGTTCAAGGTCTGCTGGTGACTTTCTTGCTGTCAGTATCTGAAAGTGTTACAAGATGGTGATGGCAAAAGCCTGGGAAATTCAAAAGACCTAGGCAGACCAGCGTTCCCATAGGATACACTTTCAGAATAATGTATCCTAGAGATCACACCTCTAACCATACACTGTACTTTCTGATATCTGCATGAAATGAGAGTGTGAATAATGCAGTCAGTGGTTCTTAGGTAATTCCTAGAGATTGATTTTTTTTTCCAATGCTGAGGACCACACCCAAGGTATAGTATTTGCTAAACAAATGCTTTGCCATTAAGCCAAAACCTTAATTCCAAAGATAATCTTGAAGACAGTTTATGAGCATGATATTGAGGATAAAGATTCTTCTTGGGTCCAAAATCTTATTTCACTTGGAAATGGATTCTCAGTACCACTGATACCAAGGGTCACCAAGTTAAGGATGGGGGGAAATTAACAAATTTGAGCAAGGGAGAATGACTCTGAGAAAGAAATATTGATCTTCAAGCATGAGGATATGGGTGAGAATTCTCAGTGCATTAAAAAAAAAATAATAACAGGCAATAGTTGTGTGTAGCTGTAACCTCAACGTTGGAGAGAGGAGTCAAGTGAATAAAGAGGGCTGTGGGGGCAACCACCCTAAAATGTGGAACTTCCAGTTCAGTGACAGATGCTGCCTGAAGACAACAAAGAGGATACTGACTGCCACTTCTCAAAGCAGTAAGTCAGAGAGTTTGATTCTCTGCAAGGGCAGGTACTATAGCCCTACTTCTTGTGGTCCACGCTGTGCACTATGACAGATGTGGTGTCACTACACAGGGGTGACTTTCAGCTGA
>NW_018393430.1:0-3941 GCF_900095145.1 Mus pahari
AGAGAGAGAGAGAGAGAGAGAGAGAGAGAGAGAGAGAGAGAGAGAGAGAGAAATAGAGGTGGAGAGGAAGACAGGGATGGAGAAAATGAACGAAACATATTCAGAGATATCATTGGTTGCTGGGGCCTTTTATGCATGTCAGCTGGCACACTTGGCGCACATGGTGACTGAACGATTATATAAGCTGCTGCAGCTAGGTCCCTCAGGGCAGGCTGGTGCACATGTCTGATTGCCAGTAGTTTGCATTTCAAGTAGTATGCAAATAAGCATGTAAGATTATTTCAGTACAGTTAGTTATAATCTCATTAAGTAGACATATTGTCCTATGTCCAGCCTGTTCTACCATAAAGAGTATTGTCCTACATAAACTTTCCTTATTGTAATTTCATGGCTCCCCTTCAGCTTCTCAGAAAATACTTAGAGTCTGGCTATTCATTTAATGGATGTTATATTACAGGAAAATGTATGTATGTGTGTTACAGGAAAATAATGTATTCTTTCTTCCTCTTTTTCTTTCAGATTTGGAAGCAGATTATGATGATGAAAATATATTTTCAGAAAGTCATATTTATAATAAAAATTTGCCCAATCAGACCATAAAGCAATTAAATAAAACTTTTGACTTGAAGAACTCTACTTTCAAGGGTCTACAGAGGTGTCAAGAAGGAGATGTTGGACAGAAGACTGCAAACAAGGCAGAAATGCCTCCTTATACCAGCCAGACTCTTGCTCACAATCCAGAAAAGGCATATGAGTGTAAAGAGTGTGGGAAGTGCTTCGGTTGTAGGTCAACTCTCACTCAGCATCAGAGTGTTCACACTGGAGAGAAGCCCTATGAGTGTAAGGAGTGTGGGAAGGCCTTCAGACTCCCCCAACAGCTCACAAGACATCAGAAGTCTCACAGCAGTGAGAAACCTTTCAAATGTAAGGAATGTAGAAAAACTTTTCATCTTCCTGTACTGCTCAAGTACCATAAAACTGTTCATACAGATACAAAACCATTTGAATGCAGAGAATGTGGGAAGTCCTTCAAGCGTGCCTCCCACCTTGTTGAACATAGGGTTATTCATGCTGATGTGACACCATATGAATGTAGTGAGTGTGGGAAAGCCTTTAAACGCCGTTCATACCTTATGCAACATCAGAAAATCCATTCTGGTGAGAGACCTTTTCAGTGTGAGGACTGTGGGAAAACCTTCATTGTTCTGGCACAGCTCACTAGGCACCAGAGGATTCACACTGGGGAGAAGCTGTTTGAATGTAAGGCATGTGGCAAGAAATTCAGAACTGGCACACACCTTGTTCAGCACCAGAGTATTCATACTGGTGAGAAACCCTTTGAGTGTAATGTATGTGGGAAAGCTTTTAGGCTTCAGGTATACCTTTCTGAACATCAGAAAACTCATATTGAAGAGAAACCTTTCAAGTGTAAGCTGTGTGGGTCAGCCTTCAGACATAAGTACCAACTTAGTGAACACTCGAGAGCTCACTGTGCTATAAAGCCCTATCAATGCAAGGAATGTGGGGAATTCTTTCGTCGCAGGTCCAATTTTACTGAACATCAGAGTATTCATACTGGAAAGAAACCCTTTGAGTGTAAAGAATGTGGGAAGTTCTTTAGACTCAACACACTTCTCATTCGTCATCAGAAATCTCACAGTGGTGAGAGACCTTTTGAATGTAAAGAATGTGGAAAGGCTTTCCATCTTCCCAGCCAGCTTAATAACCATAAAATTGTTCATACAAGTAAAAGACCCTTTGAATGCAAGGTCTGTGGGAAGTCCTTCAAGCGTGAATTCACTCTTGTTCAACATGGGATTATTCATGGTGGCGTGAGACCATATGAATGCAGTGAGTGTGGCAAAGCTTTTATTCAGCGCTCAAACCTATTGCAGCATCACAAAATTCATTCTGGTGAGAAACCCTTTCAGTGTCAGGACTGTGGAAAGGCCTTCATTGTTCTGGCAAGCCTCGTTCGGCATCAGAGCATCCATACTGGAGAGAAATCATTTAAATGTGAGCAGTGTGGGTCAGCCTTCAGACTTAAGTCCCAACTCAATAAACATCAGAGAATTCATACTGATATGAAACTCTTTCACTGTGTAGAATGTGGAAAGGACTTTGTTCGTGGAACAACCCTTAGAATTCATCAGAGAATCCATACTGGTGAGAAGGCCTTTCAGTGTAAAGAATGTGGGGAAGCTTTTCAATATCATTACCAATTTCTTGGGCATTTTAGAATTCATACTGGCAAGAACCCTTATGAATGTAAAGATTGTGGGAAGTACTTTCCTCGTGGTAGAGACCTTAAAATACATCAAAGAACTCATACCAGTGAAATACCTTAACAATGTTAAAAATATTGGAAGACCTTTAGTTGAACATGAAACTTGGTTTGGCATACTAAATTTAATCTAAGGAGCCTTACAATGTAAGGAATGTGGAAAGGCCTTCAGTAATTCTAAGCTAGTTGTATATCAGACAATTTCTACTGGTGAGAGAGTCTATGAATATAAGAAAGGCAGGAAAATGTTTAGGTTTAGTTCACCCTAATTCATACTGGTTGAAACCCTTATAAATAAAAATTGTGGAAAGAACTTCAGTTGGAGCTCAGGCCTTCAACATAATAAATTCCATGCTGGTATCACAGAGAGTCTATGAATGCAAGGAATGTGGGAACATTTATAGAATTATCTCCGCTCTTAAATCTCATTAGAGAGTCCATCTAGGTCTGAACCCCTGTGGATTGGAAGACTCAGGAAAAGCCTTGTAAATGATGAGCATCCATAGTTCCCGGGCGTCCTATACATGTAAGGAAGGTGGACAGCCATTGTGTGGACATTTTACTGAATATGAAGAAAACTCATATTGGGAAGAAAGTGACTTGAAAAGAATGTGGGACCTTTAATCTGCCCTAGGACTTGGTCAACAGCTGAGTATTCATATCCTGTTAATGCCAAGAGACCTTTTGTAATGAGAAAGTGGGATGTTGGTTTTTCAGAGAAGATACTCTCTTGAGAATGTATTTTAATGTCAGAAATACAGGGTAGTGATTATGTTCTTGACTTACTCTTTTCTTATTAGTTGTATAAACTTAATTCAATAGTCACCCAGGACAGTCAACTTAGGGAGAGGAGTTATTGGAACTAGGTTTATCTGAGGTGTCTTTGTTGTCACCATTAACATTCCATAGCTCTTGATATTAGACAGAATGTTTATTTTGTTTTTGCATAATTTGTTATTGGGGAGCACAGGAACAACTAAAGTTGTGGCAACAGAGTTATAAGAGATAAGATTCTTGAGAGTATTTGGTCAATGCCTGTGTTCTATAAAATAGCTTCTATTGCTTTTATTGTTCTTGCTTTTATTGGCATTAATATAACTTAGCTTTTATTTGCATTAAAATAACTTATATGAAAGGCTAATAGTACTATAGACAGTTTAAGAAATCCTCATCCATTATTAAATTTAAAATTACTTCCTCCTGGAGATATCTGATGGATGAAAAGGAACATGAAAGGATTTGAATTGTGAGTCCATTCTTTACATATATTTGTTGAGGATTTAAAAAACACAGTTATTTGTGAATAAGTACTTTCTAAAGGGGTGAAATCCATAAAAGAATTCAAAAGGTAAGACTAATGTATGCTCTTGGCCCACAGATAAAGATAAACTGTATATTTGTGATAGGGCCAGTAAATCCATAGGATGTGCCATCTCTTATTCTTGCTTAGGCCATTTCAGTCTTGATTAGAATTTGATTGGCCTGATGGAGAATCTTGTGGAAAATTACCCAACTCTGTTCTAGGAACTGGAGGTCAAATTGCCTTTGCTAATTTATCTTGCTTCTGTTACATACCCTTTGTGTTTAAACTCCCCTGTCCAGCTAACTGTTTATCTTGGCTTCTGTTAAACTTCCTTCCGGTGTTTTCTATAACCCA
>NW_018393430.1:4306-11655 GCF_900095145.1 Mus pahari
AGTGTGGAAATGTAAGCCGAATAAACCCTTTCCTCCCCAACTTGCTTCTTGGTCATGATGTTTGTGCAGGAATAGAAACCCTGACTAAGACACCCAGTATCGCACACCTGCTGTTGTTCCTTTTGTTACAGCTCTGAGGGGAAAAGGCATCCCCAGTGGGAACCTGAGGAGAGACCTTCCCCGCTGGAGGTGTAGCAGCTTTGAGGGGAAGGTTTCCCCAATCTAAGTGTTCTAGTTCTAAAGGGAAAAGCTATCCTGGCAGTCAGGAGCAAAGGGACATGAACAGCAAGGCCACAGAAGAGCCTTCCTGGGAGGGAAACCCCAGGAGAGCAGCTGTCTCTGTTTAGGGGACAAGCAGCAAAGAAGTGAGCAGAAGACAGGGTGTGTATGGGGTTACTTGGGGAAGGAGAGCTTTCCAGGGATTCTGGTGGGATTTCAGGGACAGGGATGGATGAATTTCCAAATGCTTGGCTTGATCTTTTTACTCTGTAGGGCATAACTAGGCCACCTCTCTCTTCATGGGCTCAGGTAAGGCTATATGACCACTAGCAGTTCTGAGAGTGGATCCTGGTGGTTGGAAGTCCTCAGGAATGGGGCCTGGCCACTCAAGAGCCTCCAGAGTCTTACATTGCCAAGCCTGAGGCCCCCTGATCGTCTACTTCAGAAGCATGAGAGAATGCCTTCCTGCTGAGGGAGCCTCCCAGGCTGTGATGCTGCAGTACAGCAGACAGGGAGACCGACACAGCCCCCAAGGCTGTAATTTCAGACACCAATTTAACCTGGATGGGCGCTATGATTTGACTCAGGACTGTGGGAGCAGATCCAGCTCTGTCCACATCACACGTAACTCGCAGCCTCCTCTGGCCCATGGATGTAAGCAGCCCAGGTCTTGGCTGCATCTCAGCGGATGCTTCTGTGTTCCCCCTGCAGTGCGTCCTGAAGGCTCTGAGGGTTCTCTGCTGCTGTGGGTCCTGAGAAGCTTTATCAAAACAAACAAGCAAACACAATAACAGCAAAAACGGAAAGAAAGAGGAAACAAATACTGAGGTTCTAGGATTTTGGTTAGGACATGTAGAACAGAGTCTACCGCTGAGCCACGCCCCCGCCCCTCGCTGGGGGATTCTAGGCAGGGGCTCTACCACTGAGCCACACCCCCAGCCCCTCGCAGGGGGATTCTAGGCAGGGGCTCTACCGCTGAGCCACGCCCCCAGCCCCTCGCTGGGGGATTCTAGGCAGGGGCTCTACCGCTGAGCCACGCCCCCAGCCCCTCGCTGGGGGATTCTAGGCAGGGGCTCTATCCATGAGCCACACTGATGGTCCTCATGAGAGGTTTCTAGGCTTTCTCTCCATTATTAAGACCTTCCCCAACCACAGTGTGATATGTACACAGCATGTCATGGGTAAGTCAGGGTAATTGGCTCACCCATCTCTTCAGGCACATACGGCTTCTTGTCTCTGTGGAGGCAGGCAGGAAGGGACAAAGAATCCCACCTCCATGGCTTTGCCAGCAGTGTTGTCCAGCATTAGGACTTTTGCTCTGTTCTGGTGACAAGACAATGGGATATCAGGGAAGTCTTTACCTTCTTTTCTTCCCCTCTGTGGGTGCTGCAGTCCCTGGAGGAGTGATCGATGGTGAGGGAGGCTTCCATACAGCCCTATTAACACGAATGTCCATATCCGCTGACATACTGAGACACAAAATAGATGAGTCTAAGAAACTAATGAAACCTCAGAATCGTCCCAGAACAGGGTTGTTTATGGAAGCCCCCTTGAGTGCTGGCAGGCTGGCACCTCCCTGTTGTGACAGTGGGCTGGCTGGCTACTCTAGAGCTTGTATCAATTCCCCAGTGGTCCAAAAGTATATAAAACGTGCTTCCTGTTGTGCAGCGCACGTGATCTCGATGCTGGTCTCTGGAGTGTTTCCTGGGTTGATGACAATGCCTCCCTTACCCTCTCTTAGTCCCCTGCTCCCCTATTCTCACACTCTCTTTCCCACACCCTCTTTTTTTTTTTTCTTTTGAGATAGGGTCTCACTTTGCATCCCTAACTGCCTGGGAACCCTCCCTGCAGAGTAGACTTAACTTGACCTCACAGAGGTTTGCCTAAGATTAAAGGCATACCCAGCACCAGCACACCTGACTCCGTCCTTTAAAAATAAATCTTTATTTTTACATTTACTTGTTTGTATGTATGCTTACGTGTGTGGTCTCTGCACATGAGCAGAGATTTCAGAAGGTGGTGCTCTGTCTCCTGGAGCTGAAGTTACAGGCAGTTGTGAGTCATTCAGTTCAGTGCTAGGAACCATACTTTTTTTCTTTCTTTGTTTCTTTCTCTCTAGACAGGTTTTACCTTGTAGTTCAGGCTGGCCTTGAACTCCTAGTCCTCCTGCCTCAGTATTTCAATGCTGAGATCGCAGTGCCTTCCAGACTCCCTACCTGTGCTTCTACCATCATGCATAAGTATGTACATGCAGAGAATATAACTTTGTGTGTGAATTCTCAGGTATCCTGTCCACTTTTAATATGTTTCTATGTGTTTTCTTATATTTTTATTATTTGTATTACTATTGTTTCACTATTATTTGAAGTTTTTAGAGACAGAGTCTATTGAGCCCAGGCTGGCCTCAAACTCCTGATTTTCTTGCCGCACTCCTGAGTGATGAGATTGTTAAGTGAGTGTACACCACCATGTCTGGCCCATTTCCTTTTAAAAGCAAGTATCCGTCTCTTGTCTCTGCATCTCTGTGTCTGTCTCTGTCTCTACCCCCTCTGTGTTTGTGTGTGTTGTGTTTCTGTGTGCCTCATCCCATGTGTGTAGATCAGAGGACAACTTCCTGGGCTGTCCACTCTCCTCCTCCATGTGGTACCAGGGATGGGTCTTGAGCTGTCAGGCCTGGCTGCAAGCACCTTTATCTGCTGAGCCATCTCACTCCCCTGTTTATATTGCTGTAATATGTGGCAGAGCTACCTGCCTGTTGCCACAGCTGGACTCAGTCAGTCCCTCAACCTGGGGGAGAAATCAGGTGGGCAAGGAGTCGGCGAGTGACAATCAGATACAAACACAAGAGAGTGTTGAATCTGAATGTAATTTCTCAAAGAGAGCATCAGACTTATATTACAGAAGAAAACAAGGAAGTCAGGTGACACATCAGCCAAGGTACATTGAAGTCATCTGATGCATAATGACACAAAACATAGAAATGCATACATAAAAGCTGACAGGAACCAAGCAGTGTTTACAACTGAGATAAAAACCAGCCCTACCTAGGGTTAGCTTATTCTTAGAAGCCAGGGGCAAGGGCTTCAAGCCCTAGCCTTAGTTCCAATTCTAGTCTATTGCACAATCCACCTTCTCCCTAGGTCATTGTAATTCCCTGAATATGGGAGTAACTCAGCTGTTATTCTATGTATTTACTTCCTTCTTAGACCACAACACACCTTCTTTCTACTATTATGTAATGTAGTCTGCCATACATGACTGTAATAAGAATTCTTTTTTTTTATGGTTTTAGAGCTTTATTGTAGAAAGGCAGATAGAAAGAGAGAAGGTAGAAAGAGGGAGAGAGGCCAGCCATGGCCACGTGGAGAGAGGGAAGAAGGGAGAGAGAGCTGTAATGAGAATTCTAAGTTTAATTTGTTGAACTTGCCCTGAGATTTATAATTCTTATCCAGTAAACTGCAATGCCTGATTTCTTTCACTATCAGCACTAGAAGCATTTTGTCTGAATAAGTAACATTCTTACGAAATTCAAAGCCCAAGGCTGACTCAACAATTGCTTAGGATATTGGGACACTGGTGGAGGCCAGGAAGCAATGTTCAATCTAACTTAGCTATTTGTCAAATCATTCCTTGGAGGCACTTATAATAAAACAATAGTGAAAGAAAGCGTGCTAAACCCTTCACCAACTATCGCAAGGACAAATCTGGACCACATCCGTGTTATGGAACATCAAAGACTCCAGGAGACCAGTTTCCGTGAAACTTTTTGTCTCAGGACAAGCTTTTGGACTCGTCATGCAGACTCCATTTGAGTGGATATGGTAGCTTGTTGCTTTCTAAGTTGTTTCATTTTCCCCATGATTTGCTTGTTGAACTTACAGAGGAACTTCATAGCAAAGTTGTCTAGTTCTAGGAAAACCAAAAATCACCAAAACCATGATCATTCCCTAAGTCCCCTTTCTCATTGCTGGGGTAAGGGCCACGTGATCATCTCCTCCTCCTCTCCCCCTCCAGCTGCTTTCTCCGTGGCTGGGGTAAGGACCACGTGATCATCTCCTCCTCTTCTTCCCCCTCCAGCTGCCGTCCACATTGTTCCTTCTTCTGTTCCACTCCTCCATTCTTTCTCCTTGCTGATATTGGTACAGGGATGGAGATGGAGAACTGAGGGGCAATGAATCCCTTTCTATAACCAGCTTCAGCATCTGCAGACAAATTGAGCAGGCACATGAGTTTCTTTGTACTTTATAAAACAGAATTATCACTGTTCTTTCTTTTTTTAAAAAACATTTTTTAAAAAATAGGGTTTTTTTGGTTTCGTTTTTGTTTTTGTTTTTGTTTTTATTTTTGGTATGTAATTCTTTTGCCTGTTTGTATATGTGTGCCACCAGCATACTTTGTGACTACAGAGGTCAGAAGCAGTTTTGGATCTCTCTCTCTTTGTTTTTCTTCTTTCTTTCTTTCTTTCTTTCTTTCTTTCTTTCTTTCTTTCTTTCTTTCTTTCTTTTTTGAGACAGGGTTTCTCTGTGTAGCCCTNTCTGTCCTGGAACTCACTCTGTAGACCAGGCTGGTCTCGAACTCAGAAATCTGCCTGCCTCTGCCTCCCAGGGGCTGGTATCAAAGGCGTGCGCTACCATGCCTGGCAGTTTTGGATCTCTTGGGGCTGAAGTTAAAGTTGGCTATATGCTGTCACATGGGTGTTGGGAATTGAATCTGGGTCCTCTGGAAGAACAGCCAGTGCTCTTAACCGCTAACGAACCTCTCTAGCTTCCTAAGTATCTTCAGAATTTACTTTTCTCTCTTCTCTTCTCTTCTCTTCTCTTCTCTTCTCTTCTCTTCTCTTCTCTTCTCTTCTCTTCTCTTCTCTTCTTTTCTTTTCCTGTTTCTTTCTTTCCTTCCTTCCATCTCTCTCTCTCTCTCTCTCTCTCTCTCTCTCTCTCTCTCTCTCTCTCTCTCTCTTTCCTTTTTTGGTCAGCTGTTCCTCTATGTAAGTCCATACCATATGAATGTGTGCAGGTAGAGGCTAGAAGGTTTTAGTCAGGGCTGGTGAGATGGCTCATTGGGCAAGAACACTGACTACTCTTCTGAAGGTCCTGAGTTCAAATCTCAACAGCTACATGGTGGCTCACAACCACCCATAATAAGATCTGATTCCCTCTTCTGGTGTGTCTGAAGACAGCTACAGTGTACTTATGCATAATAATAAGTAAATTTTTGGGCTGGGGTGAGTGGGGCCGACCAGAGTGGTTAGAGGTCCTAAAAAATCAATTCCCAACAACCACATGAAGGCTCACAATCATCTGTACAGCTACAGTGTGCTCACAGACATAAATAAATACATATATCTTTAAAAAAGGAAGTCAGTCAGATCCCTTGGAGTTGCACTTAAGACAGTTGAGGGATGGGCTGGAGAGATGGCTCAGTGGGTAAGAGCACCGACTGCTCTTCCAGAGGTCCTGAGTTCAAATCCCAGCAACCACATGGTGGCTCACAACCATCCATAATGGGATCCGATGCCCTCTTCTGGTGTGTCTGAAGACAGCGACAGTGTATTCACATACATGAGGTAAATAAATAAATCTTAAAAAAAAAAAAGACAGTTGAGAGACACCTGAGATGGGCACTGAGAATTGAATGCAGATCTACTGGAAAAACGGTACATGAAGGAACCCTTGAGACATTTATCCAGTGCCTGAGACTTAACTTTATTTTGCAGTTGGAGAGGCTTCTCAGTGGTTAGAGCACCTAGCATCCACATCCTATAGCTCACAACACACACCAACTCAACTACATGGGATTAGATGCCTACTTTTACCCCTAAAACACACATGAGATATTAACTCACAGAATCACAAAACACAAAAATGCATGTGCACATGAGCACACACAGTCAGACTGGGCATAACAACCAACAGCAGCATGACCACATACCCAGGAGTAGTTGGGCAATACAAAATGACTCAATAATATTTTTGCGAACTTTGATTTTCATTTGCTTCGCCATTTTTTTTTGTCTTATTGGTCTTTTGCTAGTGCTCGAGTCAAGCTCACCAGTCTCCCACACACATGCAACATGCACAATACACACACAAAAAAGGAAGGAAGGAAGGAAGGAAGGAAGGAAGGAAGGAAGGAAGGAAGAAGACAAGAAAGGAATAGAATGAACAGCATTCACCCAGTTAATGTTGTAGTTAGAGGCTGTCCATGACTTCATGGGATTTAGAGGGAGTTCAGCACTGATGGGGAGGAAAGACAGCAAGCCAGGCTTACTAATGACAGTAGGCATGCTTCATATTCAGTAGATTCAGGTCTGACATGATTAAAACAATCCAGTTGGTCAATGGTGGTACACACCTTTAATACCAGCACTTGGGAGGCAGATGTAGCAGATCTCTGAATTCTAGGATATCCTGGCATATAGAGAAAGTTCCAGGACAGCCAGGATATACAGAGAACCCCAGTCTCGAAAAAAACAAAACACAAAACGACCCACCCACCCAACCAACCAACCAGAAAACACACACACACACATAAAATCCACACAGGATGGAAATTCATCTCTGCTGTGGAGAGGAGTGGCTCACTCACATGAAATAGAATTAGAAGAGGTGAGCGTAAAGTCAGAAAGGTAGAAGGGAAAGAGGGATTCTCAACTCGTGGCCACAATCTCCTTTCTCAACCTTGAGGTTCCATCTAGCCAGAGTCTGATATAAATGACTTCATTTTGGTCTGACAACGTTCACACCTGCAATTTTTATCACTTGACACATAGCAGAAAATTATATTTTGTAAAGGAATGACTCAAACATTATATGATTTCAGTTATTTTAGTACTCATACATGTTCAAGTTTCCAGTATCTTAGGAAACATGTTTGTGATATTGTCAGCTTGGCAGGATCTGGAATCCCTTGGGAGAGGAGCCTCTCGCCATGACTATGAGGATCTCTTAGATGAGTCAGCCTCTGGACATGTAAGTAAGGGATGATCTATGTGAGGTTAAGTGAGGAGAGAAGATTCTCCTTGAAAGCAGTATCCTAGACTACATAAAAAGAAGGCTAGCTGAAAATGAGCACATCTCTCTCCCCTTGCTCCTCAGACAGTGTGGCCATCGGCCCCAAGCTCCTCCCACCAC
>NW_018393431.1:0-9330 GCF_900095145.1 Mus pahari
AAAACAACTCTGAGGTTCCATTTTATTCCTGTCCAGCATAAGGGGGAACTTAAGTATTCATAGGAGATAGGACCCTGTGGGGGAAAGCGAGGGGGGAGGGAAAAAGAGGGTCAGGATCAGGCCTGGGAGAACAAAGTACAGATAGTCTAGAAATTGAATGGAGGTATGTACCAGTTGGTGATGGGGAACTGCAGGTAGCCACCAGAAAGTCCCAGATGCCAGGAAAGCAAGAGGCTTCCTGGATCCAATGGGGATGACATTAGCTCAAATACCCAGAACCTGTAGACATCATATTTAGAGGTTAGGCATGGCCCCTAGTTGAGGAATGGGGACCACCCACCCATCTCAAAAATATTAACTCAGAATTGTTCCTGTCTAAAGGAAATACAGGGACAAAGATTGGAGCAGAGACTGAAGGAAAGGGAACCCAGAGACTGCACCACCTATGTAACCATTCCATCTGTAGACACCAAACCCAGTTATTAAAGCTCATACCAAGAAGTGCTTACTGACAGGATCCTGGTATGGCTGTCACCTGAGAGGCTGTGCCAGAGGCTGACCAATACAAAAGAGGATGCTTGCAGCTAACCATCAGACTGAGCACAGGTCCCAAATGGAAGAATTAGGGGAAAAACTGAAGGAGCTGAAGGGGTCTGCAACCCCATAGGAAGAACAATATCAACCAACCAGAACCCCCAGAGCTCCCAGGGACTAAACAACCAATCAAAGAATACACATGAAGGGATCCAGGGCGCCAGCTGATTTTGTAGCAGAAGATGACCTTCTCAGGTATCACTGGGAGGGCAACCTCTTAGTCCTGTGAAGGTTCTATGACACAATGTAGAGGGATGCTAGGACAGAGAGGCTGGAATGGATGGATGGGTAGGAGAGAACCCTCCTAGAAGCAGGTGGAGAGGGCTGGGATAGGGAGTTTGTGGAGGAGAAACCAGGAAGGGGGACAAAAATTGAAATGTAAATAAATAAAATAACCAATAAAAAAGTGTCTTTAGATAAGTTTAAGGAGGGTGTTCACTTTTATAGTTTACATACAAGAACCCATATTATTCTAATGTATTTTCAACACAAGGGTCTTTAGGAACTTCTCACAAGTTTCTGAAACTCATTTAAATGCCCCTACCTGTGATAATACTGTGGTTCTGTAACTCCAAGCATGGGATTATCTTCAACAAGCTACAACTTTCATCTCATTGACATCCTGAGATTTATGTGTCCTGTGTCTTTAACAATGCAGTCTTGACAACAAATTCTGGCAAGCAGCCAATATCCATAGCACTTGCCTGCATTTTTTGAGCCACTTAGGCTATCATAGACAAATTAAAAGGAGATTCACCGCATCTGGGGAAAAAAGTGGGAATTTTGTTGAATAAGCCTCTCCTCAGAGGAGCATTATTCTCCCATGCAGGGGATGCCATTCAAACATTTATATACTGCATTTTATAATAATGGCCCCTTTGCAATGCTTTAGATTTTACCACCCAATTAATGGTCATAGATAGATAGATAGATAGATAGATAGATAGATAGATAGATAGATAGATAGATAGATAGAGATAGAGATAGATATACATACATAGATATAGATATAGATATTTAGAGGCAGTGAGTGTTTTAGAGAACTTGAGCTTAATTTTTTTGTAGATGATAGGACATTAAGTCCCTTATTTATTTACCCATAAACAAAGACCTGTATTCATGTTTCTACACAAATAAGACATGGGTTTCCAGGAATACTTTGGAATTGCATCTTAGGAGTACAGGGCTTGCTTAATTTCAATGAATAACTATTTTTAATACTTTGTATCTATATGTAACTGGTGAGCTTTATTATTTAATGAATAGTCTTCTTCAAACATGACTTATATCTTCCTTGTGGATATTTCCATTTACCTGTTTCATTTTCATAACTCTCCTGTGTCCATCATCTTCTCTTTAGACTGTCCTGGGGGCATTCCTTCCTCTAACTCACCTCTGTCTTCTACAGAATTGATTCTCTTACTTGTTGAATTATTCTTATGTACCTTCTCATGGACAAGTCCATATTACTCTCATCAAACCTCTACTAACATGCATGAACACACTATCATTCTTGCTTTCTATCCATCCCCTTACAGTGTTTATATATTCCCTTCCTAATACATTTCTCTTTTCAACAACCTAATTCTAATTGCCATAAATCAGCCATCAAGAACTATGTTCTCTGTAGATTTGAGAGAGTTTTGGTGCTGGTAATTTATGAAGCTTTAGGAAAAATAGAGGATTTGAACATTTCAATGGGCCATATTTAGAGAGACAGATTTCTAAATCTCTACTACCTAGAGAAAATGGTTTATGGAAAGAAGAAACAGAAAGAAAGAACAATAATTGGAGATATAACCTGAATATTAGTCAGTATACGTATAACACATATATTATATTCTCTATATGATAGAGTGATAATACGGCAAAAATGGAAAAGAAGAAAATCGGGAATGTAGAGTCAGTCCACTTAGCTGTTCAGAATACTTGCTATACTTGCAGAGGATCTGGGTTAGGTTCCCAGCAAACACGTGAAGAACTCAATCATCTGTAACTCTAAAATCCTTTTCTGGCCTCCCCTAACAATAAATACATAGACAATATGTACTCACACATCAAGAGGTAAGCACCCATGCACATAAAATTAAAGTTTTTGTTGTTGTTTTCATGTTATATTTTTTGAGAAGAGAATCAAATAGAAGTTCCTCTTTGGTAGTCAAAGAATCATATATAAAGATGAACTGGACAGTGTTGGAATGGAGTGGTGATGCACTAACTTGTCATTCCTTAGAAATGATGCCTCCCGATATATTTCAATTCTAATTTTGATAACTACAGAAAGAACTAGGTAATCATAAATAAGAATGTATTTTTATGCCAGTGATATCTACAGATAACCATTAATAGACAATTTGAATTTTCTGTGAACATGCAAATCCTGAAACTCCCTAGCATATACAACATATAGCAATAGAATGATGTACTGAACTTGGTGAAAATTTTTAAAAAGCATTAAATAGATGTTTTTTTAAGACTATATTTTGTGCCTTCAAAGATGAGCACCTTCATTGGGGAAAAATCTGTCCTGTGTTAATCTATGTAACATACCAGAGCTCGTTATGCTTTGGTTGAGTTACTAAAATAAGCCTATTCTGCAGCTGTGTCCACCCTGTCCAGATGAAGCTGATTTGCATGTGCTGAGATCATATCCTATTGCCCCAGAGATTTAATAATCTGACCATACACAGTAGAACAGTTATTCTTGGTCAGGAGACGTTATAGAAATGAGGCCCTCCATTCAGTTCCTGGGGATCTTGTTATTCTGGCTTCATGGTAAGGAGTTTAACATTGAATATGCTAAAAAGAGTATGGGATCAGGAATTTCTGGTCCTTCAGAAAATACTTTTTGAATATAATTAATTTCACAGGGATTTATGTTCTTTTTAATTTTAGGTGCTCAGTGTGACATCCAGATGACACAGTCTCCATCCTTACTGTCTGCATCTCCGGGAGGCAAAGTCACCATCACTTGCAGGGCAAGCCAAGACATTAACAAGTATATAGCTTGGTACCAACACAAGCCTGGAAAAGCTCCTAGGCTGCTCATACGTTACACATCTGTACTACAGTCAGGCGTCCCATCGAGGTTCAGCGGAAGTGGGTCTGGGAGAGATTATTCCTTCAGCATCAGCAACCTGGAGCCTGAAGACATTGCAACTTATTACTGTCTACAGTATGATAATTTTCCACCCACAGTGATACAAGTCATAACAGAAACCACCCAGGGAAACAGAAGTGAGAGCCTAGGTTGCTCCAAATTCTTACCCTATGTCTTAACCATTTTGCTAAGGGATTTTTTTTTGTTTTTCAAGTTGCAAAATTCTTTGGGATCTTTTAGTAGAAAGAGAACTGAAAAAAAGGAAAAAAATCTAAACATCTATCCTTTAAAAAGCTCTGGCTTTTTAAAACATGGCTATGCTTCCAATGATCAAAATGTATGAAATCAGTTTTCATGAGTAGTTTAAGAATTATATCAATTGAAATTCATGTGGTTACAGAGATTCTGTGTGGGCACACATGCATAATCAAAGAGAGAAAGAAAAAAAGAAAGAGATGTGACTACTGTAGTAAACTAAACATATCTACCTCTAGCTTTTAAATTCCTGAAGTCAATTAAGTACGTATAGGAATGTGTTATTCTCAGAAGCTCCCTGCAATCAAAATCCATCTTCACTAGAAGGAAAGGCTACCTGATCATTTGATCATGTGATCCTCAGATGTGTTCAGGAAAACAACAATGGGAGTGATCATGTGTTCCCATGCCTGCATCACCTCAGTCATCACTTCTATTCACTCTACTACTTGAATATTTCAATAATTATAATTCTCCGATCTTTAATCTTATGGATACTTCATTCATAAGCTCGACAGGAACTTATTGAAAGAAATAAGGCTCTGGGAAACGTGCTTTCAGATATTGTGGTGATGAAGAATTGATATAGTGCAGTCTCCTTGGGCCTAATTCTAACAGATTTCTTTTTAAGTTTTATTTCTGAGAATAAAGTTGAATGTACCTCCATGTACAAAACTGGGCTATAGCAAAGTAAATTTAAAAATAAAATCATGCATTAAGCAGTAAGAAGAAATTGTGTGAAATGTGTAAAACAGAAATATCAAATGACTGCTTTAGATATACTAAGATATGCTTGAGGTTTGAAAAAGAAATTGAGCTATAAATATAAATTTCAAGATACTGCACTCCATGATTTTGGGTCTCTGTTTAAAATTTTAATAACTCATATAATGTTGTAAGAACCTACAATTTTATCATTTTGTTGCTCAACAAATATGTAGAATGTGTTAAGGTTCTGAGGAATATGCTTTCTGTTATTATGGCAATGAAGATTTGACATTTCATTAGTACACCAATCATCATCATAGTCATAATAATAATAATAATAGTTATTATTATTATTATTTGGGACCAATTCTAACAGTTTGTTTAAAAACAATTGTTTTACCTAGGTGATTAGTCTTATTGTTTAAAGTCTTTGTTACTATTAATTAGATAATGCCATGGAAAAGGTATACTTTTCCACATAAATGAAAATATATCTTGAAAGATTGCTCAGTAGTTAACAGGGCATGATGTTCTTCCAAAGGCTCTAATTTCATTTAGAAAAATCCCCAGGTAGCATTCAAGTCCCGACTCAGGTGAGTCAATGCTTTCCTCTAGCCTCCATATATGTCTGTACAAATATGGCCTACGTAAATGCATGCAAGCATATGCATATGCACACAAAGTGAAAACAAAATTTATAATAAAATACTTAAAAGAGAAGTTTTAATGAAAACATGGAATGAAGCTTTATGTATTCAAAGTGAATTAAGTAAGAAATAAGAGAACAAAAGATAACAATAAATGAAAAAAATATATTCTTCATAAATTGCCTGGGAAGTTCTTTGCCTCAAATAGTTGGAAAGAGTGGGTTCACACTGTAATAAGGCCCACAGTAATAATCTGACAATGCTTCAGCCTGAAGATGCCAAGTCAAGTGAATAATCTGGGTGGAGCTACATGTGACACTCTTGCTGAACTGATTGTGACAGACTCTCTTTCAGACCCAGTCATTAGACTCAAGATAAATCAACATGACACTTTCACAAAGACATTTCATTAAAAGTAGATGCTTTTAATATAATGCATTTGTCATATTTTAAATATTAGAAATGAAGATTTTTCTAATTTATTCTATGTAGTACTGCTTTTGTGTCAAATTTCATTCTTTATATTAAAACTTTTTTTCCTATACATTATATTGGTCTTTTATACTTCTAAACTAACACCAAAAATATAAGCACAGGAATTGCTTTGTTACATTTTCATAGCAAATTTTCTTCCCTGTAGATTACATTAAGATAGTCTCCTAGAAAAATAAATAAAAGGATCTTTGAGCAGTCATCTTGGATATGGGAAATCTATGCTGAATATAATGTTGTGGTATCAAGAATAGATGTGGATTCAGTAATGCAGACAAAAAAATAGAAAGAGAAAAAGAAATCTAACATTACCAAGTGGGAAAGATCATGTATTTAGAGATGAAGAGAAATGAACTCTAAACTAATTGATTACAAAAGAAAAATATTTTTGTATCAACTGTACATGTTCAAATCAATTGCACTTAATTTGAATACACCTTTTAGTTGTCAAGTGTTGATTTATATGTGAGTGTATGAAAGACTGAACAACATATATATAGCTCTTTTAGTCTCTGGTTATAAAAGATATACTGTCAAATGACAATCGAACTGTAAGTGACATATTTTGAAAGTGCATGGTATCACCTATGCTCCAGCAGGAAGGTTTGACAATTTCTGGAAACACAGTTCTAAAGCTATGAAAATATACCTATGAGTTCATTAAAATAGTACAGATAAACTGCCTTTTTTGTTTTAAGAAAATAAATTATCTTGAACCCAGAACACATTGCACTTAAAATACAAAGTTTTTTTTTTCTAATCAAATTTGTGGAAGAGTGAGTAAAAGATTTTAGTAGCCCCATGATCTTCTGTATTTTCACTGAATATGGTATTCTTTATTACTTCCTCTTGTTAACAATTAAATAGTGTGTTGGATAGTATTATGTGCCCTATAAATTTAGTAAATAGTCTTAAATTTTTTTTTAGTAGTGCAGGATTATTACAGAAGATATGCTTCTCTGCAGACAAATATGTGTTGTCCTGGTCTGGCTTGGATTCTTGGGACAAAGCTTGTGATGAGCTACTAACATAAGTGATCCTGCAGTTGTCCTTAGAGCTATCCATTTTCTGCTGATTAGCATGTGAACAAAGCAAAATCAACCCCCCTCCCCATGGACTTATTAATTGGCTGGTTACATGGTGGGTAATAGTCAGTCTCAGGCAGGACAGCTGATGATTATGAGGGCTTCCTATCAGTGAATAAAGACTCCAGTGGGAACATAACCATGACACAGTGAGCAGTGTTACCTGGTATACTGAGGATGTCCCTTTACACTGTGCTTAATTTTGTTGGGATTTATTATGTATCCAATCGTATGAACCAAATGTATCATCCAGAGTACCCAGTAGCAGTGTTTTCTGTTATAGTATCCAAGGATATCTTCAATAGTCAAAATTGTATGCTGAAGAATTGTGGTAAACATTAGCAAACACAAGAAAAGTGTTTAAGTAGATGATCCCAAACTGAGCAAAGGGTGCATCCCATTTAGCCCACGAGAATAAAAATACCTGCATATTCATGTGGACTAAGAATTCCTAGTGACACAGGTTACTGGGATCAGGAATTATATGTGCATAAATTTTGCATTAACTCATTTATACTGTATTTAGCACAGCTAATTCTGTTAAATCTTACTTTTTTAATTCACCAAAAAGATTCCTGATAAATTATACTTTTAATTAAAGTCATGATTACTCAAAACACATAAATAGTTCACAAGGATAATATATATTATTTTAAAACCAATTTGAATTATTAATCTGATTAATAATCTCTTCTTTGATAAATATTCCTAGAAAGGAAGATATCCTTCTATATTACACTCAATGTAATATTTAATACTATATTTGACATATAGTATTAAAATTAGAGCTCATGTATAGTAGAAATTTTCAAATAAATAACCTTCAAAATGACATCTGTAATTTTAAAACCTTAAAAATGAAGTGCAATCTCCAAAGGCATATGTACAGTCTGACCTTGGGCATCAGGGGTCACTGTGCTTGTGCTAAGTCCTGAGATGAGTTAGCCCTGCAGCTGTGCTCAGCCCTAAATAGTTCCCAAAAATTTGCATGCTCTCACTTCCTATCTTTGGGTACTTTTTCATATACCAGTCACATAGTGAGCCATTGTAACTGAAGTCAAGACTCAGTATGGACATGATGTCCCCTGCTCAGTTCCTTGGTCTCCTGTTGCTCTGGTTTCAAGGTAAAATTGACTATAATGAGTATTTTGCTGTTGCACAGTAATTCTTGTTGACTGGCATTTTAGAGGGGTCCATTCTTTTCCTACTTAACTCTGTGGGTATTTATTATGTCTCCACTCCTAGGTACCAGATGTGATATCCAGATGACACAGACAACATCCTCCCTGTCTGCCTCTCTGGGAGACAGAGTCACCATCAGCTGCAGGGCAAGTCAGGACATTAGCAAGTATTTAAGCTGGTTTCAGCAGAAACCAGATGGAACTGTTAAACCCCTGATCTATTACACATCCAATTTACACTCAGGAGTCCCATCAAGGTTCAGTGGCAGTGGGTCTGGGACAGATTATTCTCTCACCATCAGCAACCTGGAACCTGAAGATTTTGCCATTTACTATTGTCTACAGTATGATAAGCTTCCTCCCACAATGATACAAGTCATAGCATAAACCTCCATGAAAGCAGAAGTGTGGGGTTTGGCTTCTCCAGATGTTCCTCATGGTGAGTCACCAACTGAAACTGTATCACAGATGTCAAAGGAGTTTGAGCTAAGATCATGAAGAGTCATTTGTTTTCACAGGAAGGGGCTAAACAGCCCTCTCTATACCTATCTTCCTTCGCCGTCATGTTCAGCAGTACAGAGTACCAATGTCTTTTCTACCTTAACAAAGGATGCAGTTGCTTCCTTTGAGGGGTTTGAGTTATATCATCAGTGAAGACTCAGAGAAGGATGGATGCAACTGTGCAAATCCCAGTGAACATTATTTAAATGATGAAAATTAGCTACAAAACACCACTATTTAAAAGGCAGAGAAATATTACTGAAAAAAGGGACAGTACATAGGATTCCTGGTTTTCTTACAACAGCTTGATCACATGTGTCTAAGAAAAGGAAGGTGGCCTAACCATAATCCTTTGTTATGTCTTGAAATTCAAGGAGAATATTTTGATGCTTTTGCTTGTATACTGCACTTCACACAGTGTTCTTCTGATCCTAAGTCCACTGTTCTGTTTATAAGTATCAGACAATACCGAACCACACTAATATGGCTTTTAATCCCACTGTGTGACATGAAATACAGATTTGTCTATGTAAAATCATAGAAGATAAAGGGTTATTTTTTAAATGCTACGGAAGAGGTATTAATGAAAAATTAATATTTAAGAGCATAATTTTAGAAATGAACAAAATACCCATAGAACAAAATCTCCCCTTCCGTTTTTCTTTCACTTTCCTTCTTTTCTCTTTCTTTCTTTTTCCTTCTCTTCTTTTTCCTCTGTCTCTCTCTCTCTCTCTCTCTCTCTCTCTCTCTCTCTCTCTCTCTCTCTC
>NW_018393431.1:9436-10762 GCF_900095145.1 Mus pahari
CTCTCTCTCTCTCTCTCACACACACACACACACACACACACACACACACACACACTTTCTGTCTTAGAAACCTAGTCTATTATGCATGGGCAGATCTATTTTTTTGTTTCTTCATAATGTTACATTCACCTATATGTTTATTTGTGTACCTATAATTCATATTGACTTAATTACTGTATTTTTATACAAAAGAGAACAATCAAATCAGAAGTTGTATAATACATAGTTTCTAAAATCTTAGTTATTGTATTCATTGACATAAATTCTAGAATGAGTTTAATAACTAGAAATTCCTTGAGGAATATTAGTTGCATTACATTGATTTCATGTTCCCATATGAAAAAATATATTTAAAAGTGGTTCATTAAGCTAGAGAGAATGCCCCCTGGTTAAGAGCAATTGTTGAACTTGACCTGGGTTTGAGTCTCAGCATCCACTTCCACAGCTGTCTTTAACTTCAGTTCCAGAGGACCCAACACCCTTCTGTGGCTTCTGAGGGCACTGGTCAAGGACACTATGTACTTTGTAGAAGCAGGCAAGACATATACATTTAAAATATTGTTATAGTGGTTTACATTATGACTACAAATATATTTTCTGTTCATGTGTATGTCCTTTAATGTTCAAGGCATATTCCCATATTCTCAGATTTTGTCTTTATTTTTTTCTCATTGAATACATCCCAACTACTTCTTACTTTCTCTCTACTCTGACAAATCCTCCAGCCCCAAGCTTACCTCTCCTCCAGATGTCCAAATCCTGGATTTTACTTCATAAATAGCAGGCTCCCAATGATATTGACCTAGCATGGGACACCAAGATGAGATAAGACTATGTGCAAATAGTCATATCAAGGTTGGATGAGGTAACACAGTAAGAAGAAAAGAGTCTCAAGAAGAAGGAAAAGAGTCAGAGATACCTCCAAAAAACCCCTAAGCAAAAAAATACAGCATATTTGCAGAGAAAGCAGCACAGACTAATATAGGCTATATTGCTACTTTACTCTCTATGAGCCCTTATTAGCCCTGCTTAATTGATTCTGTAAGCTGTGTTCTGGTGTCCTTGAATCCTGTCTCCTACAATGCTTCTATACTTTCCTTCTTCCCTGGGGTTCCCTGAACTCTGCCTAATGTTTGTCTGTGAGTCTCTGAATATGCTCCCACAGTGGAAAGCTCTGCAGTGATGACTGGGCTCGACAGAAACCTGTGAGTATAGTAAACATCAAACAATCATTTCATTGTTTTTTTTTTTTTTCCAGTCCTGTTTGGTTCTACCTGAGGTCTTTTTGCTATGGGTTTTCTATTACAGTGTGGACTTCAAGTCAGA
>NW_018393431.1:10856-51215 GCF_900095145.1 Mus pahari
TTTTTTTTTGGTTTTTCGAGACAGGGTTTCTCTGTGTAGTCCTGGCTGTCCTGGAACTCACTTTGTATACCAGGCTGGCCTCGAACTCAGAAATCCACCTGCCTCTGCCTCCCAAGTGCTGGGATTAAAGGCGTGCACCACCACTGCCCAGCCTCCCATATGTTCTTAATCACCATTACTCTAGCATATTTTGCAGTCAGGACAGGTTGTAGGTCAAAGGTTTTGTGGCTTGTTTGATTTCCAAGTCTACTGCTAGGAGACTTGCCTGGTTATAAAAGATGGCCAGTTCAGGCTCCATATCCCCCACTGCTAGAAGACTTTGCTAGGGTCACTCTTGTAAGAATTCTGGAAGTTTTCATTGCACTAGGTCTCTAAATCATCCCAGAAATGCTTCCCCTCCCAATTCCAGTAATATTTCCAAGTACTTTCTCCCTAGTTTGTGCCCAATGAGCACATATAACTTGTTGAACCTGTTTATACTAATTTATATTCTGTCACATGGCCTGTTTCCTTTCCTTAGTCCCAGAACCTGTTTTTTTTTTTTTTGGGGGGGGGGAGGGGTTGTTTGTTTGTTTTGTTCTACCTTCAGAGTCTGGCTGATAAATTCCGAGTGGCTGATCCTTTCACAGGGATTCTATCTCTGTCCAGATCCCACCTATTCTCTTCTGCCTACTAATTGGCCATTCTGTTCTATATTAAATTAATCAGAAGGTGATGGAGAAAAAAATGTTTACAGAATACTGTGAGAAGTGATGCTTTAAAAATAACAATGGCAAAGTCCGAAGAGTATTCAACTCTTTGCTAACATACAAATCAATACATAGATAATAAAAGACAACTTTTACAGAGTACACAAGAAAATTACCTCAACAGGTGATGATGTGGAGCACCAGGAACACTCCTCAATTTCTGGTGAGAGTGCAAACTTGTGCAGCCACTATGGAAATCAACATGGCAATTTCTCAGAATATTGGGAATTGATCTACTTCAAGTCCCAGTATAACACTCTTGGGTATATGCCCCAAAGGTCATCCATCCTATCACACAGGCACTGTGTTTATAGAAGCTTTATTTATGATATCTAGATTTTGGAAACATCCTAGATGTTCTTCAGAAGAAGGGATAAAGAATATGTGGTGTAGAGTATTTCTAAGCTGTTAAAATTATTTTGTGAAATTTGCAGGTAAATGGATAAAATTAGAAAATATCATCATTTGTGAGATAACCAAGAACCAGGAAGATAACCATGGTGTCTACTTACTTCTGAGTGGATTTTAGCTGCTATGTAAAAGATAATCATTCTACAATCCTTGGAACCTAGAGACTAAGTACAGAATGGGTTAAAGGAGTAGGTATGGATTTCCCTGGGGAGGGGAAATATAATAGATAATGTGGATGGACTTGGGGCAAGTGGGGATATAAGAGGGATGAGATGGGGTGCTCTCCCGTACACCTACCCACTCCCTCCTTCCCACCCTGGCATTCCCCTACACTGGGGCCTTGAGCCCCCACAGGACCAAGGCTGTTCCTCCCACTGAAGTCCAACAAGGCCATCCTCTGTCACACAATCGGAGCCATGTGTACTCTTTGGTTGGTGGTCCAGTCCCTGGGAACTCTGGGTGTCTGGTTGGTTGACACTGTTGCTACCCTCCACCAACTGCAAACCTGAGCTCTTTCTGTCCCTTCTCCAACTCCTCCTCTTGGGACCCCGCACTCAGTCAAATGGTTGGCTGCGAGTATCTACCTCTGTGTTTGTCAGGCTCTGGCAGAGGATGCTGGGAAGGGCTTGCTGTAAATTTTTTTCTAGTTCTTCAATTTTATTTCAATAATCACTACTTTTGTTTTTGTATGAATATTTTACTTTTTATTACTATAGCTCTGTAGTACAAGACAGTGTTATCTCCAGCGGTAATTTTATAATTGGAAATTATTTTAGGCACCCTGGGGTGTGTGTGTGTGTGTGTGTGTGTGTGTGTGTGTGTGTGTGTGTGTGTGTGTGTGTGTGTGTGTTTCTATATGAAGTTAAAGATAGGGTTTTTTAAAATATTTGTAAAAAGCTGTATTGAAATTTAATAAGGAAGTCATGGAATCTACAGATTGCCATTAGTAGAATCTTCATTTTAAATATATTAGTCCTACTGATCCAAGAGTATAGGGGATCATTTTATCTTCAGAAATCTTTGAGAATTGCTTTCTTAAAAGACCGAAAGATTTTTTTTTTTAACATTACAGTCCTTTTACTTCCTTGGTTAGAGTTACCCCAAGATATTTTATATTATTTGAGGCTATTCTAAATTGTGTTGTTTCTTTATTTCTTTCTCAGTCATTTGTCTATAGGGGGAAAACTGTTGTAATAAAATTTTATAGTAAGATACTTTGCTAAAAGTGTTTATTCACTTTCTTTTCCAGTGTATATATATATAAAACTAAAGAAACATGCTCCAAAAGAAGTGGTATTATTTTCAGTTTTATATATGTTGTAAGTGGGGCAAAATATGTTAAGGGGATTTCCAGGGGCAGATGAGCATTTAGAAGTTTCTGAAGTGTAACATTATTGATGAGGAAGAGTAATTAACTTGAGAAAGAAAAAGGAGAAAGCATTGGAAATTATAGAAAAGATTATAAGAATGGCTAGAAAGATGACTCTGCAGTTAAGACCTTTAGCCGTTCATGCTGAGAACTTACGTTTAGTTCCCAGAACTCACCTGAGTAGATCACAACCATCTATAATTCCATTTCCAGGGCATCTGTGTGCTATTCTGACCCCTTTAGATACCACTTATACATGTTATTATATATTCATGCAGGCAAAAATACTCTTGTCTTTAAAATAAATTAAATGTGTCTTTTAAAAAAAAGAAAGCTGAATAACAATATTCTGAAAGAATATAGATTACTGTGGGATCCTCCCAGCCTGGAATGGGTTGAAGCAAAAAGCAAAACACATAGGCAGACATAGGCGTACATTCAAAAACTGATGGTTTTAAAGCCAGGCATGGTGGCGCATGTCTTTAATCCCAGCACATGGAAGGCAGAGGCAGGCAGATTTCTGAGTTTGAGGCCAGCCTGGTCTACAGAGTGAGTTCCAGGACAGCCAGGGCTATACAGAGAAACCCTTTTTCGAAAAAACAAACAAAAAAACAAACAAACAAAAAAAACCTGATGGTTTTAAATGCTAGATATTCTAGCTCTCTAACTACATTGAAGGCTTGTTGATAACTTTTGTTGTTGATGATGATAACTTTTTAAAAGTCCTAAAAACATTCTTGCTCATTTTGAGGGTTAAAAGCTACTGGCATTGGCAATTAACTCCTGTAGCCTACTGGCAGTGTCTTGTGGAATGAATTATTTTTAAATGCTGCATGGTAGGCCAGTTAAATTTATGATATTTTGTTACTTTCTTTTCTGAGTCAGATTTCTCCTCTGAGTTTTCCTCCTCTGATTCATCACTCTCCATATATATGTATAAAATGTGATATCCATAGCCTTGCCCAAAGAAGAAAATACATCAATAACTTTACAATCCATGGCAGAACAATCTCTGGAAGATCATCTGCTAGATTTTAGCTTCTCCTCGATGGCTCCTGGCAGATTACAAAGTGGGAAACAGCCTGTAATTTAAGGGAGAGCTCAACTGATAAAATTCAGTGATGGGTATATCATAATCTAAAACAGGCTGCCCTGCTAATAACAGACTGGCACTTCTAACCACAGAATAAGCCCACACTTCTCATAATCCTTAATACCACAGATGGCATTTAATGTTTCAGTGATTCTTCTTGCAGTGCAGGGTAAGCTGCCATTTGAGGAATGGAGGGCTCTCTCTATCTCATTAATATATATATATATATATATATATATATATATATATATATATGTGTGTGTGTGTGTGTGTGTGTGTGTGTAAATGTGTCTGTATATACGGTATGTGTGTATATGTATATGTATATACATGCATGTATATGTATGTTACATACTCATATATATGTGTATATATATTATCACATGTTTTATATACCTACACACATATTACCATATTTTGTATGCATATTATATTAATATAATTAATATATGAATATGATTATAAATAATATAACTATTATATTTATATTATAGATAATATAATTAGTATATTAATATATTTTTGGTTCCTCTGTCATTTTCTTTTCTGTTTTTTTAATAAATCATTCTATTTGTTTACATTTGAAGTGATATCTCACTTCCCTGGTACCCTTTCACAACCCTCATCCCACATCCACTTTCCACCCCCTCCCTTTGCCTCTAAGAGTGTGCTCCCCGACCCACCCACCCTCCCTCTCCCTCACTACTGCTCCAGTCTCCTGCTACACTTGGGAATCAAACCTCCACAGGGTCAAGGGCCGCTCCTCTCATTGCTATCATGTAAGATCATCCTCTGCTGCATACTTATCTAGTCATGGATCGCTCTCTGTATTCTCCTTGGTTGTTGGTCTAGTCTCTGGGAGCACTGGATGGTCTGGCCAGCTGATGTTGTTCTTACTATGAGATTGTAATCTCCCTCAGCTACTCTAGTCCTCCCACCAGCTCTCCTATGGTGGTTGACTTCAAGCATCCACATCTGCATTGGCCAATTGCTAGCCAGACCTCCCAAGGAACAGCCACACCACGTTCCAGTGAGCAAGTGCCTCTTGACCACAGCAACAGTGTAAGGTTTGGTATCTACACAGAAGATGGATCCCCAGGTAGAGAATACCTCAATGGTACTTCCATCAGTCTTTTATGTCCATTTTATGTCCCTTTTCTTCCTTTGGACAGGAACATTACTGGGTTAAAAATTTTGAGATGAGTAGGTGTCTCCATGTCTCCATCTCTTAATCATGGGCTGTACCTATCTTCTACAGGTTGTTTCTACAGGTTCTAGATCTCCCTTTTCTGTGCATTTTGGCTAAAGTCATCTCCATTGTGCCCTGAAAACCTCTCTTTCCCTTGTGCCTGGGACCCTCCAATGGCTATCCCCATCTCCTCATCCCCCTTCCCCCTTACATAATTTTATTCAATTTTCTGACCCTCTCCCATCCCCTGCAGTTCCTAATACTGTACGCTTATTTTCTCCCCCTCCACTTTCACTCCACCTCCCATGATTATCCTGTACCTACCTCAAGACAAGATCGAAGCATCCACATCCTGGTCTTCTTCTGACTAAGCTCCATATGGTCTGTGTGTTGAATCATGGACACTGTGAGTTTGGGGGCTAATATCCACTTACCTACCATGTGTGTTCTTTTGTGTTCTTTTTGTGACTGGGTTACCTCACTCAGCATGATATTTTATAGTTCCATCCACTTGCCTGTGAAGTCATTGTTTTTAATCGCTGAGTAGTATTCCATTGTGGAAATGTACCACATTTTCTTTATCCATTCTTCTGTGGAGGGACATGTGGGTTGTTTCCAGCTTTTGGCTATTATAAATAAGGCTGCTCTGAACATATTGGAGCATGTGTCCTTGTTATATGTTGGAGCATTTTTGAGTATATACCCAGTAACAGTATAGCTGGATCTTCAGGTAGAACTATTTCCAATTTTCTCAGAAACTGCCAGATTGATTTCCAAAGTAGTTTTACCACTTCACCAGTAATGGAGGAGTGTTCCAATTTCTCCATATCCTCACCAACATCTGCTGTCACCTGAATTTTTAATCTTAACCATTCTGTTTGGTGTGAGGTGGAATCTTAGGATCATTTTGATTTGAATTTCCCTGATTACTAGGGATGTCGAACATTTTTTAAGTGCTTCTCAGGCATTTAAGATTCCTTAGTTGAGAATTCTGTTTAGTTCTGTACTCCACTTTTTAATAGGGTTATTTGGTTTTCTGGAGTGTAACTTTTTGAGTACTTGGTATATTTTGGATATTGTTCCTCTATCAGATGTAAGGTTGGTAAAGATATTTTCCCAATCTGTGGGTTGCCATTTTGTCTTATTGTTAGTGTCCTTTGATTTACAGAAGTTTTTCAATTTTATGAGGTCCCATTTGTTCATTTTTAATCTTAAAGCATAAGCCATTGTTGTTCTGTTCAGGAACATTTCCCCTGTGCCCAAGTGTTTGAGGCTTTTCCCCACTTCTATTAGATTCAGCATATCTGGTTTTATAAGGTAGTCCTTGATCCACATGAACTTGTGCTTTGTACAAGCAGATAAGAATGGATTAATTTACATTCTTCTACAATCAGACCTCCAGTTGAACAAGTACCATTTGATGAACATACTGTCTTTTTTTTCTATGGGATCGTTTTAGCTTCTTTGTCCATGATCAAGTGACCATAGGGATGTGGATTCATTTCTGGGTCTTCAGTTCTATTCCATTGATATACCTTCCTGTGTATGTACCAATACCATTCAGCTTTTATAACTATTGCTCTATAGCATAGCTTGAAGTCAGGGATGGTGATTTCCCCCAGAAATTCTTTTATTGTTAAGTGGTTTTTGCTATCCTGTTTTATTGTTGTTGTTTTGTATTGTTTTTAATGTTTTTTTTTGTTATTTCAAATGAATTTGAGACTTGCTCTTTCTCACTCTATGAAGAATTGAGTTGGAATTTTGATGTGGATTGCACTGAATCTGTAGATTTCTTTTGGTATGATGGCCATTTTTACTATATTGATCCTGCCAATCCATGAGCATGGGAGATATTTCTACCTTCTGAGGTCTTCTTTGACTTCTTTCTTCAGAGATTTGAAGTTCTTGCCATAGATATATTTCACTTGTTTGGATAGAGTCACCAAGATCTTTTACGTTATTTGTGACTGGTGTGAATAGTGTTGCTTCCCTAATTTTTTTCTCTGCCAATTTATCCTGTGAGTAGAGGAAGACTACTAATTGTTAGAGTTAATTTTATATCCAGCCTCTTTGCTGAAGTTGTTTATCAGCTGTACAAGCTTTCTGGTAGAATTTTTGGGGTTGCTTACGTATACTATCATATTATGTGCAAATGGTGATGTCTTTACTTCCTCCATAATTTGTATCACTTGGATCTCCTTTTGTTTTCTCATTGCGCTAGCTAGAATAAATATTATAATATAATTAATATATTTATATTATAGATAGTCTAATTTGTATATTAGTATTATATATCTATGTAATATTTCTATATTTCTAAGTATATAGACTTGAAATCAAGGAATAAGAACAAGTAATGGAATCAGAGGCATCTTCTACTAATGTATTCCAGACTAAATATGGTAATGCTGAGAATCAGTGGCAGTTGGCATATAATGTCATGGACATCACAGTGGTCAGTGGCTATGTGTACCATGGGGATGAGCAAACACTTTTCTTTGAGAATAATAGCAGAAACCAATAGCCGTAAGTTCTTAGCCTCTATTGCTACTTCCCACTGGTGTGTTGTCTTCATAGATATTAATTTTAGTCCAACAAATAGCTTGATCTTTGAAACATTCTTTCTTCTACAGAGTAGTGTGATTGTGGGAAAGTTCTGAAAGTATTGGGAATGTAAGCCAGATTTCCAGATATACAAAACACACCCTATTCCAGTATAAATTGTGTTTAACTGAATTTGCATCCCTATTCCTATGCCTTTGCAGACTCAGAAAACGAATAATCAGTCTTAAGTTCACTAAACCCACACCTGTAAGAGTCCAGTTAAAGGACTTTCAAAGCATGCTGCCCCTATACTTTAATTTTTATTCTTTTAAATGTAGTTTAATATTGTTTCATTTTTACTGTTGTCTTTAAGAAAGAGAAAACTTCATAAGGGAACCTACTGACTCAGAACTAAATCTAGGGAGAAGATGAGGAAGAAGTAAAAGAGGAGGAGGAGTAAGAGAAAGAGGATGAGGAGGAGGAGGAGGAGGAGGAGGAGGAGGAGGAGGAGGAGAAAGAAGAAGAAGAAGAAGAAGAAGAAGAAGAAGAAGAAGAAGAAGAAGAAGAAGAAGAAGAAGAAGAAGAAGAAGATCAATAGCAGAACACATGTGAAATCAATTAAAGGGGATATGAATACTAAAGGATGAAACAAGGATAATGGCCAGTGGATCAGGGAAATAGAAGACAGAGATTAAAATTTTAAAAAAGCTTTAGGAATAAGCAACAAGTTAGTAACATTCTTTCTTCTCTTTCCTTTCCTTTCCTTTTCTTTGAGAAGGTTTCTCTGTGTAGCCCTGACTGTCCTGGAAATCACTCCGTAGACCAGGCTGGCCTCAAACTCAGAAATCTGCCTGCCTATGCCTACCACATTCTGGAATTAAAGGTGTGCCCCACTACTCTCCTGCAGTAACCTACTTTTAATCAAAGTTAAAGAAAACAAAACATCCAAAACATCTGAATGGAATTACCAGATATGGGTTTATTTTGCCTCGACCAGAAGACATGGATTATTATACGCAATTTTCGTTTTAAATCTTCAGATTATAAGTAGAGATAAGTTAATAGTATTAACTGTTCTCAGCTTTCCTGGTCAGGAAGGTTCCAGAGATCTCCCAAAACAACAAAGACTATAGTCATTGTACTTGCTTACTTATCATAACTCCTTGTCAAGACCCTATTTCTAAAGACTCCACATACTTTTTCTAGAAGATATAGAAAAGCAAATGTTGGGGTAGTCAGGAAACTCACCCTGCTTATTAGTTTTTATTGCTCCGAATAGAGCTCAGCAGGGTTGTGAGAAAGAAAAAAATTCAATTATTTTCCTTATGAAAGGATACTGAAGATGTAATAAAACTGCCAGGCAACACAAACTAACAAAGTAACTTTGTCACTGACACAAAGATATTTAAATCAGTCTTGGCCTGCCTTATAATATCCACTTTAGGGAGTCAGCCTAGATCTTCATATAAAAAAGTAACATGGTATATATGCACACTGGATGTTTATCTGGATGTAACATGAATCACCTTATATATGCAGGGAAAAAGTGATTTTACTGGAGGTAGTTATATTAGGCAAAGTAACAGGAATCAGGAGGACATATCCCACATATTTTTTATCATGTGTAGAATTCAGATTATATGTATTATAGATGTATATTTTGTATATGTGTATATGCCATATATGATATATGTGTAATAGAAAGGAATAGTAAAAATAAAGTAATAGAAATATATAAAACAAAAAGGTACCTTGGCAAGGGGAATGAGACGTATTTCTATTTTCATTAAGAATTCAAACAATCTCTCCCACAAAAAAAAATTCATGTTGAAAGAAATAAATGAGACAATAAGGGAGTTGATTGATGCTACACAACAGAGTGAGCACAAGTGTCTTTTTCAACTTGTTTAACCTCAGCCTGAATGACAACATCTAGACTGTCACTATTGAACACAATCATTTTCTTCAAACAGCATCAATAAATCTGCTTCAAAGAAACAGAAGAGTATAATAGTTTAATTGCTATGTAGAACTTAGCATATATAAGGGAATACTATATAAGATGTGAAAAAATATGCCAAAAGTCTCTCCATTGTTTAGGTTGGAACAATGGTGAACCAAATAAAGCCATCTGTAAGCAGAAATTGAAAGCAATGAAAAATAAAGGCTATAGTCCCCATAGTCCAAGGGAACAAGTAAAGCATTTCATACGACCCCATGTAAGTCTGAAGCTGAGCAGGTGAGTTGTTGCTTCCTTGGACATTGCATCTTTCCCTAAGGTATCTGTCTAGATCTTGCTCTGTGAAGAGTTGTGGCACTCCTTGAGCACACATCACTATAGTTCTTGAACTGCTGACCTCTGTTTATTTTTCCAGATAGTGAAACAGAATCATAGACCCCAAATAAGGTCATCTCTCAGTGAAAAGAGCAGATTTGCCATATAAATATGCATGCATTCATTTACGTATTGATCTCTTCTTATTGATGTGTTAAGTGGGATGACCCATGAGTATATTTCTATGAGAGCAATACATTCTACCATGTTCTAAGCAAAAGCTTTTCTACAGAAAACCTGTGGTTGAATTGCTTTAGTATAGGAAAAAGTATCTCCGCTGCTTGGAATATGTTACTCCTGTTTTGCATGGTACTCCTAGCTCCCAGTGTTTGCTAGAAACCATATTAGCCTCCAGACCAGAACTCTGGGGAAATATCTGCCTCAAGTAGAACCCCAGTTAAACATTGAAGTTCCAGCTCAACTCATCTGGCTCCAGTTATTTTGGTTCCCAGGTGAGGGAAATTTTGGACTGTATTTCAAGTCTATTTAAACTCAATGTTGAATCCTCTATCATTACAATTCAGCGATACAAGCGTTTAAATCTGATTGAAAATCAATCCCAAATATTCAGTTCAGCAAAACAGGTTAATATAGATTACATCAGTGAATTTTCTGTTTTCTTTCTAATCTCAGTCACCAGAGAATCTCAACTGATATGTGCTCCACCTTTCATCTCTATTGGTTGGAATGAGCCACTGTCTCCTGCAGGGCTGTTTAGAGTATTAGTAACTTCTTGGCTTGGTACCTAAAAATATCCGTCTGTGCTCCTAGTTCCCGGTATTTGAAGTGCATGAACAAGTACTACCTGTGTTTCAGCCTTAGTCCATGGCTGTGGGTCTGGAGAAACATTCATCCAGTAGCCTGGACACTGAACATGAAACAAAATCTGCATGTGGATTTCTTGTAGCAGGTGCTCCCTTTCAGCATGACAAGTGCTGTCTCAGTACACACTTTCATTCTTTCCATTCTATTTAAGCAAAATAAAACTACTCAGTAGAAATTTTATTAAAAATCATGAATACCAATATATCTTAAGCTATATAAGATAATGAGAAGAGGGGATACCCAAAAAATAAAATAAAAAAATAAAAACCCATATTCTATGGTGCAAATATTACCTACCTAAAATAATAGAGGAATAGAGAAACAGACCACACACACACACACACACACAGAGAGAGAGAGAGAGAGAGAGAGAGAGAGAGAGAGAGAGAGAGAGAATAATTTCTGTGTGAATTATAATTCATAGAAGCATCCGTGTTTGCAAAGCCTGAACATCTAATTGAAACCAAAGTAATTTAGAGAGATTGGTAAGTAGTAGGTCCAGAGAACAGTACCTCAAACTGCTATTCCTTCTCCACCCATGTGTCAGAACTTTCATTCAGAGATAGATAGGTAAAAAGCAGACCACTAGTTTTTACCAATACAAGACCTAAGAATGTAATAAAAATATTTCATATGTCTATAGATATGCTTTCTCCATCTTTCTATAACTACTTCTATAATGTAGCCACCAATGTATTTTAAACATTCCTTGACATGACTTATGTAAGACAATGTACTATATGAAACCACATCCAAGTTGAAATCTGAAGGCGTTTTTAATTAGATATTTTCTTCATTTACATTTCAAATGCTATCCCCAAGTCTCCCTATACCCTCCCCCTGCCCTGCTCCCCACTGCACCCACTCCTGCTTCCTGGCCCTGGCATTGCCCTATATTGGAGCATATGATCTTTGCAATAAGTTTTACATAGCTAAATCTGCGTTTCATGACCATGGTCCCCTGAAATAGTGACAGAATAAACTCTCTCATAGTCTGATTGAGATAAAAACTGTTCTTTTCATTTTTTAAATGAGAGTTGTCCTTAAAATCTTATATAAAATATATGTCGTTTGTTATATTCATGTCTTTTAAATTTTTTGTTTATTCTACTCTCATATATTACATGTCCTCCACAGTTTCCCCTCCCTCTTGTTTCTCTGGTCTTTCACACAGAAACTCACTTCTTCCCCAGATTCACCCTACCTACCTTTTCACAGGATTCCTAGTAACATCAACCAAATATAGCTACAATAAGACCAGGTACATACCATCACTACCAATATGGACAAGGCAAGACAGCAGGATAAAAAGTGTTCCACAAGTAAGCAAAAGGGTCACTTTTGTTTGCATTCCTACAAGATCACAAAGATAATTAGCCATACCATACATGCAGAGAACATAGGACAGATCCTGATAGGATCCCTGATGTTTTAAATTCCCATGAGTTCTGTACTGGATAGTTTGTGTCAACTTGACACAGCTGGAGTTATCACAGAGAAAGGAGCTTTAGTTGTGGAAATGTCTCCTTGAGATCCAGCTGCAGGGCATTTTCTCAATTAGTGAACAAGGGGGAGGGCCCCTTGTGGGTGGGGCCATCTCTGGGCTGGTAGTCTTGGGTTCTATAAGAGAGCAAGCTGTGCAAGCCAGGGGAAGCAAGCCAGTAAAGAACATCCCTCCATGGCCTCTGCATCAGCTCCTGCTTTCTGACCTGCTTGAGTTCTAGTCCTGCATCCTTTGGTGATTAACAGCAGTATGGAATTGTAAGCTGAATAAACCCTTTCCTCCCCAACTTGCTACTTGGTCATGATGTTTGTGCAGGAATAGAAACCCTGACTAAGACAAGTTCCAATCAGTGGATTCTATGGGTTGTAGTCTCATGCTGTGTGTCTGTCTTCTTTGGTTCCTCCAATACTCCCATTCCCTCTACAGTACTGTACCTCCCCAGTAGAAGTCTGCAGAAATTGGTGGCAGGGTCCTTGTTCAAGTATTGAAAGTGAGGTTACAATCAGGACAGTGGAATATGTGTATTTGTCATCAGAGTCTAAGAAGTGGACCAGTTCAGCTGGCAAGCAGGTCGCTCACCTATTTTTCTGAAAGGTGTGGCCTGTACTTCTACATTCATGTTATAATTACTTAATTAATTCTGTTCTTGTCTTTAGTGTGCCAGTGTCCTTGTAGCATATGGCCATAAAAATGCCTTGTCATTTGTAAAAAAAAAAAAAAAAAAAAAAAAAAATGACAGGCTTCACAGTGCAGCTGTGCTGAGTACACCGAGAAGCTCACTAGCCACCTTACTGAAGCTCCTAAAATGTGAAAATATGGTATAGAAAAATGGTGTAGAAAAGTGGAGAGAAAGAGTTTAAAAGTTTGAGCATTATAAAGAGAAATGGTACTAGGGCTTAGAGGGTGGAAAGGAAGAGCCTGTTGTATGTAGCCAGCCCTGCCACCTGAGGACACATTGAAGTCCCAGCTAATGCAGATGATCAGTGACACATCTCAGTCAATGGCCATTCAGCAGTAGGAGTCTGTTGATATCCTTGGCTCATATTACCACTAAAAATCATGCAGAGATTCTTGTTTATGGGCTGCTGCCCATGACCATGTCAATATCCAAGGTCTGTGAAAAGCGGGCCCCATCCGATCCCTTTCTGGCTGCTGCACTCTAGCGAATAGGCCCCACTTCTCAGAGGCTGTAGAACTAGAGATGGCAGGCCCTGTGCCTCACATGTGTAAGTAAAGCTGGTCCTAATGGTGACTCAGCTTCATGGGTATGAGAACTGGAGAATTAACCCTGCTCCCTATCTGCTACAGTATTGTGTGTTCCTACTGGGGCAATGGTGGAGAGCTTGCCCTGGTGGTGTGGGTGCAGAAAAGGCAGAGCTAGAGGGCTGCCCAACTCAGCTTTTACTGATACCCAGACCAGGGGCTTTGAGATGGCCCGCTCAAAGGTCTACCTTCTCTATGAACTGCTGGAGATTACAAAAGGTTTTATCCTGCAGATTCAAAGCTATAGGATCACCATGACACAGGGCACCAATGGGAAATTCGAGAGGAGTTCTGTTGAGGATTCAATATTGATGGTGTGGCAAAATCCAAAGACCTCAAACCAGATCAATGAATCATTAAAATGAACACTTGCAAGTAGAGATTTGTGGACAAAAGTATATACTGTGCGATAAAAATGTAACACACTACAAAACATTTTTTATGTTTTGTTTTGATTTTAGTTTTTATTTTCTTTTTGGGTGAGATTGCAAGGGCAGATAAATCACAAAGAATCAACAAAAAGTTTTTTGAAAATGAGCATTATTTTCTCATTACTCTTCATTAAAATACATCTGTCTTAAAACTAAATCCAAGATAATGACTAAGTTTTCACCAAATTATCATGACATAAAATGACAAAAGGAGACATTTAAGAAGTTTAATGAAAGAAAGGTGAAGCAACCAAGAGTTGTATATTGTTAAACTTCACTTCGTAGCTGAAAGTTATCACATGTTCTCTAAGAAACTCTATAAAAAGTCCATTGGCATTAAGTCAGTCACATAAACAATGGCCCAAAGCTGCATGTTAAAAGCAGACAGACAGATCCTAGAAGTATGGAAAAAGAATATAGCTAAAACAGAAAAAAAGTTTATTTTTTAATTAATTACATGATATTCAAATGAAGGAAAATCTACCCGTTGTGGCAGGTAGAGGAAGGTGTATCTCTTAGGGAGATTATAGGGCCACTAATAGCCAGAAAGATTAACATTTGGAAAGCTGTAGATTTGAGGTCAGCCTGAGACAAAGTGAGTTCTGAAGAGGACTAGGCTACAGATTAAGACCATGTTTCTAAAAATAAGGGAAAAGGGGAAACATGTAATATCAGATGGTACACGGTTATGAATGTGGTTGCATGAAACAGTTGTAACTGCAGGAGCACCTTCTACAAGAATAGTGCATCTCTGGCTTTCTAGTATACAAATGGAGTTGCTCATTTTTGTATGGTTGTGTGTTTTCTCTTTTTCTATACCATATACATATCCTCAAATACAGCCCTGGTTAAAAAAATATCTAGGGAAGGTATGAGGGCATTACTAGAGAAGGAAATGGTGTTTTGTGTAGCCCTGATATTGTTTGTAATTTAATGTCAATTCTTCTTCCTCAACTCCGGACAGGTGGGTAAAGAGTTGGCGAGAAGTGGGTGACAGACAAACTCGGACACAAGGGAGTGTGCTGTATCTGAATGTAACTTTTCAAATCGAGCATCAAAATTTTTAAACAGAAGAAAATAGGGAAGTTAGGTGATACATCAGCAAGGTACAATGAGGTTGCCGGATGCTTAATGGCTCTTACACAAAACAGAGGGATGCAAACACAAAAACTGGCAGGACCTGAGCAAGAAAACAACTGAGACAAAGTCAGCTCTATCTAAAGTCAGTTATATTCTTAGAATCCAGGTGTGAGGTATTTACACTCCCGGGGCAAGGGCTTTCATGCCCAAGTCATGATTCTAGTTAGGGAGTTCTGCTCTAGCTAACCTTATCATGAGTAATCCAATACTCTAAAATCACAGCCTGATCTACTTCCTAAACCATTGTAAATTCCTGTATATGGGAGCGACTTGGCTTTTATTCTAAGTGATAGTATGGGGGGACTTTCTACTAATAAGTAATGTAGTCTGCCATACATAACTACAATAAGAATTCTAAACTTACTTTGCTAAGCTTGCCCTGAGATTTCTAACTCTATGTAGTAGAGAATAATGCCTGATTTCTTTCACTATCTCCCTTACAATACTGTAGGCAATTCTGAATGTCACTGAATAGGCAAAATTCTTACTGAATTCCAAGACCATGGTTGGATCAAGGACTACCTAGGGCATTGGTGAAGGCCAGGAAGCAAAGTTCAATTTTGCTTAAGTATTCAGCAAGTCATTGCTTGGAGACAAATATATTAAAACAATACTGAGGAAAAGCACACAGATCCGTTCACTGATTAAAGCAAGGACATTGGAACATTCATTATACAGGATGCCATGGTTCCAGGAGACTAAGTTTCCATGAACTTTTTGCCTCTGGAATGTATCCAGGCTTTTAGCTTCTCACTCAGGTCACTACTAGAGTGGATATACCAAATAAGAGCTGCCCAACAAGGAGTGCATCTCTTACTCAGGTGATTTCATGTGAAACTTTTCCCCATTTTAACTAGAAAAATGAAGGCTAGAGCTTGTGATTACACAGTGGAAGTTAAAGGTGGGGCTTGTGGTTTTAGAGAGTAGAGCAAGACAGGGAGAGAGAGGAATAAGACAGAGGAAGAGGAGGTGGAAGAAAAATAGAGGAGAGGCCCTTTGTCCTGTGAAGGCTCTATCACCCATTGTAGGGAAATGCCAGGGCCAGGAAACAAGCGTAGGTAGGTTGGTGAGTAGAGGGAGGGGGAAGGGAGATAGGGGGTTTTGGAGGGAAAACTAGGAAAGGTGATAACGTTTCAAATGTAAATAAAGAAAAAAAGGAAAAAAGAATTATCTGCACATATTGTGAGAAACATCAAGGAATTCCACATACCCCTGCATCAAGAAAAGATATGTAAGGCCTGTGCATTCAGACAGCTGCAAATTTATCAAAGAATTACATTACATTACATTATTCATACTGCTCAATCCTGTATATGGGAATCATGGACAAATATCTACTAAACATTGACATTTTATCAGGTGACCAGTAGAGGGAGACAAAATAAACTCAGAGAAGAACACAGGCAGGTTGTTGATTGACACTCTCAGAATTTAAAACAAATGAACTCAGATCACTTACATTAAGATGAGATGTGACAGAAATACTTTTAGATGGGAAGATAACACCACAATACACAGTGTCTCCTTTTCACCCTATAGCAATATTTTATGTGTGTGACTATGTTATACATTATGTCTAATTTATATATATTGTATTTTCATTGCACTCTTACAGATAACACTCTGTACCCTAAAACTAGTTTATATAAGAAAGAAAGATGGAAGGAAGGTAGGAAGAAAGGAAGAAAGGAAGGGAGGAAGGAAAGAAAGAACTTAACAATCAATCAGCATGTTATTAATGACTCTTTGATGCAGCTTTGGAAGGACTAAATTTCTTCCTGGTCTTGCAATTACTGACCAATTCTTGCCTATTTTTATTTTTAAATTTCCATGAGTCAATTTTGCTTCATAAATATTTCTCACTTCCTGAAAATATAGTAGATCATAATATTTTCCTTCATATTTGAAAGAGATACATTAGTATTTTTAAACATTCATAGTTTTCTCTGGGGTATATAATAGCTTAGGCTTCCTTAATTAGCCCACCATTCTAGTGATCTATAACATAATCACCAGTACATTATTTTATTCATAATAATCAAAACACTATATGTACAAAACAAAGGAAGAATATTAATAGCTGCAAGGGAAAAATACCAAGTCACATATAAAGGCAGGCCTATAAGAATTATACCTGCCTTCTCAACAGAGATTCCTAAAGCCAGAAGGCCTGGGAAGAAGTCTTAAACATGTGAAGACACCACAGAAGTCAGCCCAGACTGCTATATTCAGCCAAATTTTCAATCACCATAGATGGACAGAACAAACATTCTAAAACAAAACCAAATTTAAACAATATCTTTCAACTAAACCAGCCTTAAAGAAGATAGTAGAAGGAAAACTCCAACACAAATTGAGTTAACTATACCAAGAAACACAAGTACTAAACAATTCCACAACAGCAAATCCTAAAGAAGAGAAATACCTCCCAAACACACTCACACATAATCACCTCCAACATTAAAATAACAGAAGCTAACAATGATTGTCCATAAATATCTCAATACATCATTGAACCCAACTCACTAGTTGCAAATATAAACAGGAAATATAAACAGGATCAATAAATCTGCTGCTTATAAGAAATATACCTCAGCAACAACTACAGTGCTGATAAAAGGGTTTTCTGAATATCTGAATCCAAGAAAGGTGTCAGAATTGTCATTATAGTATCTAATAATATATACTTTGAACCAAAAGTAATCCAAAGAGATGGGGAAGGGCACATTACACTCATCAAAGGAAAAATCCACCAATATGACATCTCAATTCTGAAGTCTAGATCCCAAATACAAGGACACCCATATTTGTAAAAGAAACATTATTGGAGTTTAAATCCCATATGGAATCCCACATGTTAGTAATGGGAGACTTTTCCACTGCATGATCTCCAATGGTCAGTTCATTGAAACAGAAAGTAATTGAGAAATATTGAAACTAACAGATGTAATGAAGCAAATCGGCCCAACAGATATCTACACAATAGTTTACCCAAACATAATAGAATATACCTTCTTAACACTTCATGAATCAGTCTCCAAAACTGACCAAATACTCGGTCACAAAGCAAGTCTCAACAAATACAAGAAAATTTAAATAAACCCTTGAACCTCATGATGTCACCATGGCTTAAAGCTGGATTTCAGCAACAATAGAAAAAAAAAAAAAAAATAGGAACCTTTACTCAATGACAACTGGATGAAAGAAGAAATGAAAAAAAGAAATTGAAGACTTTCTAAAGTTCAATGAAAAGGAAGACTCAACAATTTATGAGACACAATAGCAGCAGTGGTAAGAGGAAAGTTCTCTCAATTAAGTGCCTTCATAAAGAAACTGGAGAGATCTCATGCTAGCAACTTAACAGCATACCTGACAGCTCTACAACAAAAAGAAGCAAGAAACACAAGAGTATTGGACAGCACAAAATAATCAAACTAAATTCAATAAATTAGAAACAAATAAAACAATACAAAGAAAACAAATACTGGTTCTTTAAGAAAATAAAGAAGAGAGACAAAGGCTTAACCAAACTAGCTAAAAGACAGAGACAATATCCAAACTAACAAAATCAGACATGAAAAGGGGGGGCATAGCAACAGACACTGAGAAAATCCAAATTATTAGGTTTCTTTCCAAAGGCTTGTATTCCACAAAGTTGGAAGTATAAATGAAATGGATGATTTTTTCTGGATTGATTCCCTTTAGCAAAGTTAAATCAATATTAGGTAAACAATATAAATAGTCTTATAACCCGAAAGGGACCCAAAACAGTCGCGGGCTAGGTGGTTTTAGCACAGAATTCTAAAAGACTTTCAAAGACGAGCTATCATCAGGAGTCCTTAAATATTCCATAAAATAGAAACAGAATAAACATTGTGCAACTTATTCTATGAGGACACAGTTACCCTGATACATATACCATACAAAGCCTCAACAAAGAAAGTAAATTTCAGACCAATATCTATTATTAATATTGATGTAAAAAGTAAATTTCAGACCAATGTCCATTATTAATATTGATGCAAAAATACTCAATGAAATACTTACAAATTAAATCCAGGAAAATACCAATAATGATCAAGGAGGGTTCATCCCAACGATAGAGGTATGGTTCAGTATATGAAAATCCATCAATGTGATCCAACATACAAGCAAACTGTAAAAAAGAATAACACATGATCATCTCATTAGTTGCTGAAAAATGTTTTGGCACAGTCCAACACCCCTTCATATTAAAAGTCTTGTAGAATTCAGGGATACAAGGCACAATAAAAGCCATACACAGAAAACTGATAACCAATGTCAATTTAAATATAGAGAAACATAAAACAATCCCACTAAAATTAGGGACAAGATGAGGCTATTCAATATCTTTTTATCTCTTCAATACAGTTCTTGTAATTGTAGATAGAGCAACTAGACAACTAAAGAGAATCAAGGGTACAAAAGGTAGAAAACAAGAATTCACAGTATCACTACTTGCAAATGATATGATAGTATACATAAGTGACCTTAAAAACTCTACAATAGAACTTCTACATCTGGTAAAAACTTTCAAAAAAGGGTCTGGATACAAAATAAACTAACTAAATAAATAAATAAATATCCCTCTTTATACACATGATAAACTCGTTGAGCAAGAAGTCAGGGAAATAATACCCTTACCAATAGCAACAATGTATATTACATATCTTTGAGTAACTATAACCCAGCAAATGAATGTCCTGTCTGACAAGAACTTCAAGTCTCTGAAGAAATATATTGAGAAAGATGTCACAAGATGGAAAGATCTCACTTTCTAATGGATTTCATCAAAGCACAGATCTACCTTAAACCCATGAGAACTGCTCAAATCAAAAACCTATGAGAGAGTTCATGCTGGAAAGGGTGAAGAGCAAGGGGGACATTCTTCCATTTGTGGTGCAAACTTATACAATCACTGTGGAAAATAATTTGGTGGTTTCTCAGAAATTTTGGATTAGTTCTACATCAAGATCCAGTTATACTACTCCTGGGCATATACCCAAAAGATGCTTTATCATACTACAAGGACACTTGCTCAAGTATGTTTACAGCAGCTTTATCTGTAATAGGCCAAAACCAGAAAACAATCAAGATGTCCCTCAAATGAAGAATGGATAAAGAAAATTTGGTTCATTTACACAATGTAATCTTATCCAGCTCTTAAAAACAAAGACATCAAAAATATGCAGGCAAATGAATGGAACTAGAAAACATCATCCTAAATGAGGTAACCCAGACCCAAAATTATATGCATAGTTTTTACTCATTTATAAGTGGAGATTAGCCACAAAATACAGGATAGACACTATAATCCATAGAACCTATGAAACAAAATAATGAGGACTCAAGAGGGGATGCTTGAATCTCACACAGAAAGGGAAACAAAATACATATCAGAGTTATATGGAGGAAGGAAACTTGGTGGGTGAGTGGACAAGGAGGGGATGAGGTGGGGTCAGATATAGGGATATCCAGGGAGAGGTGGCCTAGAGAGTGAATGGCAATTGGTATCATGCCAGGAATGTTGGGGCATTTCTATGATGTGCTGGAGACCTGGGATGGAGGGTGTTGAGGGAGTCTATGAGAGTGACTCCTAGCTGCAACTCCTAGCAGTGGGGAGATATAGATTCTGAAGTGGCCACCTCCTGTAGCCTGTCAGGGCTCCCAGTAAAGGGATAAGGACAAAAACCTACAAAATCTTCAGGTCAAAAATTTGTCCTGCCTACATGAAGTGCAAAAAAACAGATGGAGCAGAGACTGAGGGAATGGACAACCAATGACTGAGCCAACTTGAAACCTGTCCCATGGGCAAGAAAAATCCATGACACTACTAATGATACTCAGTTGTGCTTGCAGACAGGAGCATGGTATAACAGTCCTCTGATAGGCTCCACCAACCAGCTGACTCAAACAGATGCAGAGACACCCATAGCCAAATATTAGTTGTTGCTCAGGGAGTCTTGTGAAAGAGATGGGGTAAAGATTGAGGGACACAAAATGTGTGGAAACTCCACAGGAAGACCAACAGAGTCAACTATTGTGGACCTTTGGTGGTCTGAACCACCAACCAAAGAGCAAGCATGACCTTGACCTATACCTTTCTCACATATATAGCAGATATGCAGCTTGGTCTTATGGAGGCTCCCCAACAATTGGAGCAAAGGTTGTCCCTGATTTGTTGCCTGCCTGTGAATCCTGTTCCCTTAACTAGACTGCCTTGTCTGGCCTCAGTGGGAGAGGATGTGCTTAGTCCTGAAGTGGCTTGTTGAGCCAGAATGGGTTATAATCCAGGAGAAACTTCTACTTATCAGGGGCAAAGGGGAGGGTACATGGAGAAATAGTCTATATGAGGGGGGCTGGAAAGAAGGCAGGGCTGCAATTGAGATTTAAGTTAAATAAATTAATTAATGGAAAAATATATATATCTTCCTAGTGTTTATATTTAATTTTGTGCTCCCATGGAGAATAATTCAACAAATCATAGAAAAGGCAGCTCCAAAATTTATTTCACATTCTTTTTTTTTTTTTTTTCCGAGACAGGGTTTCTCTGTATAGCCCTGGCTGTCCTGGAACTCACTTTGTAGACCAGGCTGGCCTCAAACTCAGAAATCTGCCTATCTCTACCTCCTGAGTGCTGGGATTAAAGGCATGCAACACCATGACCATCTTATTTCACATTCTTAAAATAACAGGTTTTTCTATGAAATTGATGACAGATGAGAAAAAGCATAGTTATTCAACACATAGAGAAGGGTTGAAAGGATTGCATATATATATATATATATATATATATATATATATATATGCCTTTATTTTTCTTCTTCCCTGTATTTCTGTGTACTTATTGTCTACATTGTTCAGATTGATAATTCCTACCATATTTGTTCCCATCAAGTATTCGTGTTTTTTGGATGTTTGTTTTGGTTTTTTTTCTATCATCACTCCAGATATGGATGGTATTTTATTTTCATTTTTTCAGTCATGAGTATCCTCCTTAATTGTTCCCTTTATTTACCTGCAACACTTTGGCCTTTGCATATTGTTCTGTAGGGAAGAACCACCCTTGCTAGTCTCAGATAAAAGCTTAATAGTTAGTTACCTTGTGACTGATCAGTCTCCTCAGGCTGCTTCCTCAAAATGAAGTTTTATATTCATCTCTTGGTGCTGCTACTGTTCTCGATTCCTAGTGAGAACAGAGGGAAGCAAGAAAGAAGAATGGGTAGTGAGGATGATCCCTGGGTTCCACTGCTGATAACATGTATTCTGCCTGTGTATGAGAAGACAGACAGGACTTATCCAGGAAAATGGGCCCTATGTGTTTGACAACTGTAAGAGGGAGGTTCCAGGTGTAAGAGAATATGTGTGTTATAAAAAAATGTGATGCAGATGGACTAGAATGCTCTAAATAGTGCTTAGAAGCTCCTTAGGGTTTTCTGTTCACTTATTTTGTTAAAAAGTGCTGAATATAAAAATAAACATCTATTTATCTAAATATCAAAATGATAGATTATTCATTAATTTGTTCATAACTTTGAACTCTCTGTCATTATTTCAGTTTCCTGGGGTGATGTGTTGACCGAAACTCCACTTTCTTACCTGTCAGCTGTGGCAATCAAGTCTTTATTTCTTGCAGGCCTAGTTAGAGCCCTGTATGTAGTGATGGGAACACTTAATTGTATTCGTCCCTGCAGAAACCAGGCCAGTCTCCATGTCTCCAGATCTACAAGGTTTCTATCCAATTTTCTGGGGTCCCAGGCAGTTTCAATGGCAGTAGGTCAGTCACAGACTTCATACTCAAGATCAGCAGAGTGGAGCCTGGTAATTTGGGAGTTTATTACTCCCCCCAAGTTTCATATAGAACTCCTACAGTAATGCAGCCCTAACAAAAATGGCATTGCTTGTGGTAGCCTAGCTCCTAAATAAGTTACTTATCTTTGTGAAAGAGATGTTGAGCGACTCCAGATTATTGATTGCACATGCGGGCCTTGAGCATGAGGGCCTTGATCACATCTCAAGAGTTATGCATTTCTGACATCCTCAGCTGCAGTAAAAATATTGGATCTAACTCAGAATGGCGAACAAGTGCTTTTTCAGCAACCAGGTATGACAAAGGCCAAGGCAAATATAAACTCATTCTTTTATAATAGCCCTTGTCTACAGTTTCTCTTTTAGCATTTTCCAATAAAACAGACAGGAAACTGAGATATATTCCATTGTGAAACTGTCTCCCTTATTATATACACTTACTTCATATGCTGCATTTTATGCTTTTGACTTAAATTTCATTTTATTAATATAAATATTTTATATCCTACTCCCCCTTTTTTTGCTACATCTGTGAAGAATCTTTACTGACTCACTAGTTTTCAGAATATGTCTTCTCTCATGAGGTACTTCTTTTGTGACAATCCAGTGGTTCTCTCTTTTTTTTTCCATCCAGCTATGCTACCTATTTTGGCTCTGGGTTTAATCACAATTGCATGCACAATTATCAGTGAGCAACACATCTACTTGTTTCATGGATTTTTTTTCCTTTCTCCCTAATTGATTTTAAATAACAATAAATTTCTTCTTTTTTTCCTCCTTCATTTTTGTTAACTTTAAAGAGCTTGATGAATATATCTTTTCAGATTAAATTATCTTTTGTTTACTTGTTTGTTTTAAGAGAGCAGTTGTTTTTCCTCTTTTCCTTATTTCCAAGTTTTCTGGTAATTATATTTTTTTATTTTAACAATCCTCCTCCATCTGTAATTAGTTTTTCTTTTTCTTTTTCTTCCTTTATTTTCTTTTCTTTTTAAGATTTATTTATTATTGTATCTAAGTACACTGTAGCTGTCTTCAGATTCACCAGAATAGGGTTTCAGATCTCATTATGGATGGTTGTGAGCCACCATATGGTTGCTGGTATTTGAACTCAGGACCTTCGGAAGAGCAGTCAGTGCTCTTAAATACTGAGCCATCTCTCCAGCCCCTCTTCCTTTCTTTTCTTTTTAACTCAGTAAGTAAATTTATATTTGCTTGCTTCAACATAAATTGTAGATTTTTTTTTCCTGAAACATAGCAGATCATTAATGTCTACAAGGCTGTAGAGAATGAAAATTTATTTGCCAGTGGCCATTAACTGGTTAGCCTGTCAGTGAACCATAGGGACTTAGTAGCTACACCCATATTCATAAAGAAATACTGATATATCTAATTGTATACAGATCCTTTACAGATAGACACAGCAATGTGTTTATAAGTACAATAATCATGCCTAGAACTCACTATTTCACAGAATTTTGCTAACCTCTTATTCTTATCTTCTTTTTACACATATTGTTCTATTTATTTAAATTCCTGTCATTGCCCTCCAGGTTCCTCCTCACACAGTTCCTCATCCCACTCCTCTAGTCCATTTAAGGTGCCCCATCCCACCAAGCCTTCCCTTCCCTGGGGCCTCAAGTCTTTCAAGGATTAAGCATATCTTCTCCCTCTGAGACCTGATCAGACAGACCACTACTATATTTGTGTCTCAGAACAGCCCTTATATGCTCCTTGTCTCTGGCTTAGTCTCTGATCTTCTTGGGGTCTGGGTAAGTTGAGACTGCTGCTCTTTCTATGGGGTCACTCTCCCCTTCAGCTTCTTCAATCCTTCCCCTAATTCAACAATAGGGAACCCTGAATTCAGTTTAATGGTTGGGTGTGAGTGTCTGTTTCTGTTTCAGGCAGCTGCTTGTTGGGCCTCTCAGGGGTCAGTCATGCTAGGCCCAGTCTGTAAGCACATCTTAGCATCATTAATTGTGTCAGGCCTGGGTGTCCTCCCTTGGGATGGTTCAGGTTTGCAGGTCATTGGAGTGTATTTCCTTCAATCTGCTCTCTATTTTTGTCCCAGCAGTTCTTTTAGACAAGAACAGTTCTGGATCAGAAATTTTTACTGTGGGTTAGTAAACCTGTCCCTCCACTTTAAGCCCTGTCTATCTACTGGAGGCAGACTTTTCATGTTCCCTCTCTCCAATGTTGGGCATTTTGGCTAAGGTCACCCCCCATTGAGTATTTAGAGTATCTCACATCCCCAGATAAGGTATTAAAATTCTTTGTGATGTATGTGGGGTCATACAAAGGTATTTCAAGACCAGAAATCTTGCAGAGCACAAAATGGAGTAAAGTTGGGTAAGAGGAACAATTGAATGAGAATTGGTATGACAGAGTGAAAGGGGAGACTGGCAAAGTTATGTTAGGAAGCAGTAAATAGATCAAATATTGGTTCCAGACCTGGGAGCAAAGTATCTAGGATTTCTTTTGTCTGGAAATGGAAAAAGAACAACAGCAGAAGGAAGAAGATAGTCATTCAGGGAAAATGAAATTAGGACAGGGATCTAAGTCAGAAGTGTTAGCATTCCTTCTAGGCTCCAGCCCACAGTTGCCTGGCAATAGCCAGGTATGCCTGCCTTACTATAAAAGGGGTCGTTTGCCCCCTACTACACTATCTGTCTTTTACATTCTCTGCCCCTTCTCTCCCTGACCCTTTCTTCCCCTTCCCCCTCCCACTTCCTCCTCCTACCTCTGTCTACACGTGCTGCTGGCCAGCCTCCTCTCTCTCTCTCTCTCTCTCTCTCTCTCTCTCTCTCTCTCTCTCTCTCTCTTTCTCTTTCTCTTTCTCTCTTTTATCTCTCTCTCTCCTCCCTTCTCAAGACCCCTCTCTGTGCCCTAAATAAACTCTATTCTTTTCTATACCCACTGTATGTCTGGTGTATCAGAGAAAATAGATGTGTCATCATGGGCTCACCATGGCACCCCTTCCACCACACCATAACTGGCTCTACCAAACATATCCTCCTCTTACTTTTTTTTTAAATAAACACAACAACAAGAATACAAAATAGGAAAAACACAGTTTGGGAACCCGTGTCTATCTTCCACTGAACTAGAGGAAAGCTGCCCCTCATTGTGTTTGTTGTTACTGTACTTCTGCTTCATACCAAACATTACAGAAAATGGGGCAAAGAAGGTAAACAGTCATCAATAATTCTGTCAAACACTAATGAAAAGAGCCTGTGAGTCTTTCTGTACTTCCGAGATTGCCATAGTAGGTGATCCTGTTCTAAATGGGACACTATGAAGAAAAGCATGTATTGAACCTGAATCTGGAGTTTGTCAAAACACCAGTTACTACTCAATTCCTTTTGTAGAAAAATATGCATCACAGTTCTAGCCTAAGATAACTGCACGTACTGGTACAGGCTGAGTTATTGAGGTAAGCCAGCCTTACAGCTGTAACCATTCCTTACAAGCTGCTGGTGATTTACATGTAGCAGAGCCCATTCTGCAGCCACAGGAGTTCTTTATGGGTTGGTCACACTCTAAGAGGAATCAGTTGCATTTATGACACAGTATTGACATGAAGACCTTTTCAGTCATCTGTTCCTGCTGTTCTGACTCCTTGTTCAATCAAGGAAACATGTGAATTTGTTAATTCATTACTGTTAGGGATACATGGTAGCTAAAGTAATTTCTCAGTTAAGATGTTTAATCCTGTGGGTATTTGACTTATATTTTTAATGTCAGTTTACAGATGTGACATCTTACAGATGTGATATCAAGATACCCCACACTCTAACCTACTCTACAAACCTAGGAGTCAAAGTCAGCACTGCTTGCTGGTCAGGTTAGTATCAGTAGAAAACAGGAAAATCTCCTTAAGCTCCCAATGTAAAATATATTTAACTTGGAAGATAGGATCCCTTCAAAGTTCACTGCCAGTGGACAGGTGGCACTTCAGTAAGATTCTGCTTATTCCCTTGAAGTGCTGAACTGTCAATAAAAATATTTAGTGGCTGAGCATGTGATCCAGAAACTTGTTCCCATAATATCCCAATATCATCCCAATAGGATGATCGTGGTGATTTAATGGTTCTTATATCTATTCATTCATCTGCTTTAGCAGCTACTAATATTACATTCTCCCATTTTGCTTCTCAAATCCCATTAAAAGAATAATTTATTGGCCAAAAGTAGTATGTAAGTCAAAGATTTTAATCTATATAACCACTCAACTTTTTAGAAATAAAATTTAGCCCTCTTCCTCCTAGAGTATTTGAGTATATTTGCACAGTAAATATAAGGATAATTTGAAAATACTGCCATGTAAGTAATATCTCCTCTTCTGGTCAGTATGCAAATTAATAAAAATTCTTGGCTTGTTTAAAAACATTCACCTGTTCTCAATTCTCCTTTCTACTAGTATTTCTAATATTCTATTTCCCTGTACTGTTTTCTAAAACATTTTAGTTTACAAACTTGCTGTGCAACATGAATGTCTTAAGCACCTGCATAAAGATGTGTGATAAGTGTGTAGGAACTAGGAAATTTCCAGTCTTGTATTTCAGGGACAAGGAGCATCACGATCCTATCCTTGTGTTTCCTGGACATATCTGGAGCAGTATGGTGTGGACTGATGTACTGTGGATAAGCACTAATAATTTGGAGTCACTCTGTTAATTCCTTGGATTTAGGATATAAACATATACAGATAATATATGTTCAAGGATATCGTCCCCTCCCCCTCCCTGGCTAAACTTCCTACTCCACCTTGGCTGTACACAACTAAGGTTTCTAGAACCTACCTTAGTAGTTTGTAAAGCTGGTGACAATATATTTAAAAAGAGAGCTTTAGGAGACATTTTAGCACCAAATCATATCATGACACAGGGCATAAAGGTGTTGTTACATATAGCAGCTTCCAGAATTCAACAGTCTTTCTTGAGTTATCTTTTGAGGTATCTTTATAGTGGATGAATCACAAGGATAGTGAATCTAAGATTACTCAAATAGAAGTAACTGCTCTTGAGCAAATTTTTAGACATTTTGTCATATCTGTACTGTTGGGCCAAAGAGGAGAGTTAGAAGCAGAGAGGTTACAGTTACAATTCTCCTCAAGAGCCCCAATGGCTTTCAAAGCCCAGAAGAACTGAAAATAAAATATTAGTGGGTAGTGACACCAGAAAGAGCAGCTGGAAAGAGCAGCTTGGTGCTACTCAGCGTTACTTCCTGGACCATAGAGAAGTTTTTGTAATGAGTTGTATCACTGTGTCAACAGGTCTCATGCTGTAGACAATGGTAAATAGCAATGTCTTCAGACTGCAGGCTGCTAATAGTGAGAGTAAAATATGTCCCATATCCACTGCCACTGAATCTTGATGGCATTCCTGTTTGAAGTTTGGTTGCCTCATAGATCAATAGTTTAGGAGAATTCCCTGGTTTCTGCTGGTACCAAGCTAACCAACTCTTGATGCTCTGACTGGCATGGCAAGTGATGGTGACTCTTTCTCCAAGAGATGCAGACAGAATGGATGGAGACTGGGTCATCTGGATGTCACATCTCGCACCTGAATTTGGAAACACAACTTACAGTGTTGAAAATAGTGTGAAATAACATCCATGAAAAGCCGTGTAGAACTCACTACACTGGTTACAAAGTTCTCTGATTCTGTCTCCCTTACCTGAAAACCAGAGCAGCAGCAGCCCCAGGAACTCAGGAAGAACTCTCATGTCGAAGTTGTCTCCTCACTAACAGTGACTTCTGCACATAATATCAACATCCTTTGAATATATCCTCAAAGCATTGGCATGTGGTCTGGGCACATGCAAATTAGCAGGGCTGTGTAGAGTTGGGATCAGCTACAGCATTTGACTGGCTCATCTCAGAGAATACAGATAAAGACCAGAGTCTGCAGGTATCCAAGACAGAGGAGTACTAGATATTTGTTTTCAGATAACATTGTCTTTTCTGTGAGTCAAAGATCAGTGTCAGTGTAGGAATATGTAAGAGGTGACTTTTTAAATCCCTACTATACTTCTTCATGTCTTTTCGTAGTAATTCCTATTAAGGGTGGTGACCTTCTGAAATAATCCCAGAAATGTAAAGAAGCCATATTTATCCATTTTGTTTTTCTTTTTTAAAAAGAAAATTATAAACTTTATAATATAAATCCTTCAGATCAATAACAACTTCAAAAATCAAAATTAGACAGAACCAAAGACTATATAACTTAATGAAATTCTATACACATAAAATGGAGGCTGTGAAGCTTCACATCATATTTTATATTTTCAAATGTATATTATGCCCTCCTCCATAACTAAAACCAAAATATCCATGACAAAATTAGAAAAACAGTTCGGACCTTTCTTTCATGACCTCTAGGTCACTCATTTTATTTATAGTTATTTATACCACTTATCACAAAAACACACTGCTCTGAACCCTGATATTTTTGAATTGAACATGAACAACACTTAAAATAATTTTTAAGTCATGCATTTATTAAGGGGTTGGTCTTTCATCTCTTTCTAAGCAATTGTGTATTGCTCCATTTATCAGTGTTCTGGGAAGTTATTATTTGTTTTGGTTTGGTTATTTATTTATTTATTTATTTCCCAAATGCTGCCTCCCTCCTGGTACCCCCCTCACAGATTCTCTCCCTCTACCACCTCTGCTTCTCTGCTGAGAGGGTGGGCCTCCCCTGGATATCCCCTAACCATGGCACATCTAATCTTTGCATGATTAGGGGCCTCCTCTCCCATTGAGGCCAAACACAGCATCCTTGTTGGGGAATTGATGCCACAGTCATGCAATGCCTGGTGCTCTAATCCAGGGGCATTTTGGTCATAGTAGGAAAGAAGTTCATAATTAAACTGCATCCCAGCATATCCTTTTCTTACCTCTTAGTAGTAAGATTTAGACTGCACATGTGTGTGTTTCTTCACATGTTTATCTGTGATAAGCTATGAATAATTTTTCTCAATGCTGCTAATCATTTTCAAGAAGAATCAGTCTCAAGTGTGGCCCTTTAGTTTTTGTTGAGCATATTATAATTTTGTTGTTAATCATTGTCCACTATTTTTGTGGAATCCATCTGAATAAAGTTTCAACCCTACCCTTATTGCAGGAAATATGAAAAAAATAATAAAAGGTCACCAATTTCCTGTGCTATACCCAGCTACTCTCTGCCCTGGTGGGCTGGCCAACCATACATTGGTGGGCAACGGCCAGCCTGTTTTTATCTCATGAAGACTCTCTGACTCAATGCACCAAAATCTCTCCACCCAGCTCACTAAGTTCCCACTGCTGGGTTGTTACCATGCCAGCCCCATGCTTCAAAACACCCACAGCCTTTTATCGTGCACATCAGGCAAACCCATGCTTTGCTACTGTACCTTTCTCTCTGGAACTCAGTTGAGCTGCCTCAAGAAGCAAAACACCACACAAACTTAGTTACAAATGGTAACTCAATCACTGGGTACAACAATTAGAATCTTACTCTTGTAAGCTGTATTACATCTAAATTCTCCGGTGGTGAATCCTGGCAGATCTGTCATTGAAATCAGAAGACACTAGTAGCTACATCTTGCACTTTCACTATCCCTGTCCAAAGTCCTCTATCACTCTCCTATTTCCTCTCTTCCACTATCCAACCTGGAAGTCCCTCCTGCTTGCCCTGTGGTTCTCTCTTTTATTCATTAGAGGATGGTTCATAAGAAGTCACCTGAGTATGTGACTGATTTCTCATTTGCAGCCCCTTCCAGGAGAGTAGAAATAATATCAAAATACAAGTAACACCAGGGCTATTCACAACATACCCTAATTTTAATCTCTCCAGCTGGCTGAGCCAATAATACTTGTCTATCACTTGACCTTGGACTGCTAATCACTGTAACACTAGGTACTAGGGACAACAGAAGATCCTAGTTTCTTATTCACTTGGCCTCCAATTCTTCTCTTCCCTTCAGGATTGGTGTGACACTTGCTTGCTTTCCTATTCACCCATTGTTCTTGAGTTCATCCCTGATACAGCTGCTAGATTCCGTAACCTTATTAATATCCAAAATCTCCAGCCTGATCTCAAACGATCAGTATAGGCAGCACTTGGGAGGCAGAGGCAGGCAGATTTCTGAGTTCGAGCCCAGCCTGATCTACAGAGTGAGTTCCAGGACAGCCAAGGCTACACAGAGAAACCCTGTCTTGAAAACCCAAAAAATAAATAAATTAAAAAAAAAGTAACCAGGATGAAAAGTTACCATTTATAACAGACTAAAAGGAAAAAGGAAAAGTCATGCAAAACAGGCCCCCTTTCACCTCCGCAATGCTTTATTTTCTAGCCAGACTTCAAACAAGATTAAAATAAAAAGCTGTTTACTGAGGGATACTCATTATCTTTTCTCTCAGTTAGAATCAGCCTAGCTGATTCATCAGATGGATAGATTGAGTCATCAAAGTTAGATATATAAGAAAAATAGTATATACTCTAACTTGAAAAATGTAATCACAAATTTGCAGGAAATGGATCACCTTATACTGTATAATGTTAAGCAATGAGGCATAAATTTAGCATAAAAAAATCTCACATTCTTCCTATCATGGGGAACATAGGCAATAATCTATGTATATATTTAAGCATATGTTTCTAATTTCCATACATTTTCATATATACATTTTGTGATAGATATTTTATAAATTTCATGAATTTTTTTCTTCAGTTTAAACATTGTTTAAAATTAAAATATAATTATATCAGGAGTCCTCCATGATAATTACATTTCATGGTATCAGAACATGCTATGTAAGCTTCCAAGGATTGAGAGTTAAAAGTCTTACTAAGTTTTGATACCTATGAACTAAAACAATGTCCAAAATATTCTGTCTAAGGGTACACTGCAATAGAGGTATACACATTTTGGTGGTAGCCATCACCATTTTAATTACATTAAGACCTATTAAATGAGAGGTAAATCATATCTGGTAATAGGGACCTTGTAAACTATCTGGAAGAAGTAAGGTCATGAAAACTTAACAACACCCATTTAACTAAACCAGAATAATCTCTAACCACATGTTTTAAATATGTATCCTTATACCCACATCATCTCTTATCAAAGAAGTATTACCTTTAACTTTTAACATAATTGTTCTCTAAAACATGACATAATCTTTTAAATTACAAGAGATTTTAATAAATATGAAAGATGAGTGAATGTGATTTGTGATCTTTGTCTGTTGGTTGCAGGGACAGAGTATTCTTATTTCTGTAGTGTCAGTCTGTGTACCAGGGTGCATCCAACAAGGAATGCTTACCTTAACTGGTGGGAGTGAAAAGTCTCCTGAGACTTGGGTGTGGCCAATACCACCAAAATATTAAAGCCCTTTGAGGAACAGCCAGAGCAGGACAGGCTCTCAAGCCTTTTCAGTGGCCAGCACTGCCCAAGAGTTAGTGGCAGGTGGCAAAATGTAGCAGGTAGCTATGAGCTGAGCAGTTCCAGCAATGGAGGCTTCAGGAGAGGACACTTTCCCCTGGAGTTGTAGTGGCCATTCCTGGTTGTCAGCTCGACTATATCTGGACTGAACTACAATCCAGAATTGGAAGGCTCCTCTGTAATCTTGATCTTGAAGCTGGAAGGTACAAGTTTCTAACGTGGATCTGCATGGAAATCTTGAGGCACAGTGGCTATTATTCCGAGGAGGCTAAGCCAAGGAGATTTCTGAGTTCAAGGTAATCTGAGACAAAACAAGTCCCAGATCGAGGTGTGATGCTACACACATTTAACCTTGGATGCACCTTCTTCTGGAGACCTACATAAGGACATTGGAAGAAGGAAGATTCTCTCTTCTTTGCTTGCTTGCCTTGTGGGACTGAACAACTGCTAGATCCTTGGACTTCCAATCACAGCTGCTACTGACTATTTTTGGGGAGTTGGACTACAAACTGTAAGTCATCAATAAATATCCTTACTCTATAGAGACTACCCATAAGTTCTGTGACTCTAGAGAATTCTGAAGAATACAGAAGTTGGTACCAGCATAGTGTGTTATTCCTGTTACAACCTGACCATGGTTTGGGGAGAACTGTGGAAGTAATTAGGACCTTTGGACTAGAAGAGCCATTAGGTGTTTAGAGGTCTGTGACTGTTCTGTAGGAGCCTGAGAGATAATGTTGAGAGCAATGCATCAGATAGAGGCCTGGCTTGTGAAATTTCAGAGGGAAGATTAAAGACTCTTATCAGAACCATTGCTTCCTTGAGTGTAAAGATTCTGTGGTTTTGGTTAGCTGGGGCTGAAGATTCAGCTGTGATTAAATGATGCCTAAACTACAAAAACGAAACTTTTGTGTTACTGAGACAATTGATGCTAGTTACCTGGAGCTAAGAATTTTTCAGGGATTAAGAGGAGAGTAGCATCACTGAGGTGAAATCTTCTAGGATGTGTTTTCAGAGAGCACAAACAAGCTGTGCCTCATGCTGCAGCTGTACTTGGTAATGTTTAAGAGTCACCCAGGTGGTACTGGTTTTGAAGGCATGCAGAGGTCATGAAGAACAGCTGAGGCTTGGCATTGTGAGAGGCTATGGAAGACCATTAGTGAAGATGCAGCCTCAGTTGTAGTAGATAGCCCAGGACTGAAGGGGTAATACAGAGGATTTGAGACTCCACACCATGAAGAGAACCTATCAATCAGTAGCTGTTAGTGAAGCTTAGTTGCAGAAGACTGAAGTATTGGAGAAACCAGTATCATGGGATGGTCATCAAGAACTGCAGTGCCAGTGGAGTGCTTCTGAGCTTAGAGTGCTACAGAGGGTAGAGCTTGAGAAGTGATGGCAGGCCTTTAGAGGAGCTCAGATGTGAGTGGATCACAGACATTGAGTTTGATTTTGATTTTGATTGTGACTATGCCCTGATAATTTTTCCTTCTTAAAGTATAAAGTATTTTAGTGGAGCCCACAGTTAGGAGACTTTGAATTTTAAAAAGACTTTGAATTTTAAAAGATATTGAATCTTTCAAAGGGATTGATATTTTAATATTTAAAGACTGTGAGAGTTTTAAAGTTATTTAGATCTTGGGGTTCAATATGAAAGTAAGGGTTGAAGCATAATAGTGATGTTTTGTGTGTCAAGTTGACAAGGAGTAATTGTACTGGCTGGTTTTGTGTGTCAACTTGAAAAAAAGCTGTAGTTATCACAGAGAAAGGTGCCTCTCTTGAGAAAATGCTTCCATGAGATCCAGCTTTAAGGCGTCTTGTCAATTAGTGATCAAGTGGGAGGAGGGCCTAGCCCATTGTGGGTGGTACCATCCCTGGGCTGGTCCTCCTAGGTTCTATTAGAAAGTAACCTGATCAAGACAGGGGATGCAAGCTAGTAAGTAGCATTCCTCCATAGCCTCTGTGTCAATCCTGCTTCCAAGTTCCTGTCCTGTGTGAGTTCCTGTCCTCACTTCCTTTGGTGATATACAACAATGTTGAACTGTAGGTGTAATAAACCCTTTCCTCCCCAACTTGCTCCTTGGTCATGACATTTTGTTCAGGAATCCAAACACTGACTAAGACAAACTGATAACAGGAGTAGGTTATCATATGGGGAAGAATTATGTGAATAGATAGATCTCTCCAAATGAGTAAAGGATGTGAAGATATATATGTCCCATGTAAATGCTCAACAAAGGTGACTTCAGCTGAGGAGGAATTCAGTAATCAAGTAGATAAAATGACCCATTCTGTGTATGGTCAACCTCTTCCCCCACCATCCCTGTCATTGCTCAGTGGGTACATGAACAAAGTGGTGACGGTGGCTGAGATGGAGGTTACACTTGGGCTCAACAATATGGACTTCTACTCACCAAGGCTTACCTGGCTACAGCAGCTGCTGAATGCCAAATCTACGAACTAGATTGCGAAAGATTCCTGAAGCTTGGAAGATGGTGGGTCTGTAATTGACATGCTTTCTGATGAATCATGTTATTGATTCAGTCCCATACTGTGTTAAGAACAGCTAAGCTGTTAGTAAGTGATAGGAAACCCAGTAGTCTTAGAAATGCTGCAGAGCCTTTGAAGAAGGGGCTAAGGAAGGCATAGTCACTGCCATGATACAACTCTCTTATGTGAAGAGGGTCCAGTGCAGGGTAAAGATTGTCATAAAGCCTTTTACTGGATTTCCCTCAAAGATTTTGCTGCACAGACATTCTCTGAACTGGCTGCAATGTTTTCTAGAAGTAACTCTGAAGGTTATTGGGTTGGATGTTGGCTGGGATCTAGATCAGTGTGAGATGATCTGGCCTCTCCTGTTGTAATTCTTCTTTTGCAGTAGCTCACTTCTTAGCAGGATTTAAAGTTGCTATTTCCACTCCTCATTTCTCTAACATATAATTTTATTCGGCCTCTCACAATTCAGTAGGGATCATCCAATTCAGATTATCTGCAGGAATTTCTCTTGTTTCAGCCACCACACCTACCTCCCTCTCTTTCTCTATGTATTTCACTATCTCTTTGAACTATTATCGGTGTTTGTTAATTAAATTGTGTTTAATATCTCATGTTCTTGTTTTGGAGGCATGAATACTGTTTTATTTTCCAACAGACTTTTCATTGTCTATTTTTTTTCTCTCTACAAGTGTTAACTATGTGAAGCTAGAGTAATAAATTCTGTGAGTTGGGTCTAAGTTCAAGGGAATGGCTTCTATGTAGACTTGAAACCTTATTGTTACTAATTTCAAAATAAGGTGTTATTTTCATTAAGATTCATAATCTAAAATAATACTTCTTCCTTTTTTTCCCTGAAGTTCGGCAGTTTTGTAACAACTTTGTTTTCATTGTTAAATTCATATGTACTGTCATAATCAGCCTAATTTTCATTAGTTGCTCTTAGCATATATTGTTTCCAAAAGTCAATATACCCTCCATCTTATCCCTTCATTGCAACAAAAGGAAGTTTAAAGTAAATTTGTATGGGATGTACACCTTTCAGCCCTTGTCTTTCTCATGGTGTGAATTTGAAACTTTCAGTCCCAATAAGGTATAGTGTTTGTGATTTAGATACAACTCATGGAGGAGGAAGTATTTAACAATGTGAGTACTAAGGAGGGATCTCTAGTAAGGATTAGGCATCCATGTACTTCATATGTTATTTAGAAAATGCCTCTATAGTCCAAGAGGAGTAGGCTCCATCCCTAACTGACATAATAACAGTAGCATAATTTGCATGGTAATACTTTTGGAAATATATAAGTTATAAAACTGTGGGAGAACATGGATTCTTCCAAAGCTTCAGAAAGATTCTCAGGCCAGGTGTTCCTGTGGCAGAGTTAGCTTACCTATAACAAGGCTCTGAGTTGCCCATGATAAAGCTACAAAAAGGAAGCCTGGGTTGCAAAGAAGATTTCAAGGTGTTGGACCTGTAAGAACCATATAATGTCTGAAGAGAATGGTTAATATACAAGGAACAGAATTAACACGGGTGAGAACTTCAGTCACAATAATTGCTGCACATCACTCATGAAATCTCTAAAGATTTTGGAGGCTTTGGTCTTCATTTCTAGTGTAGCTCCTTAGTCTCATTTCATAGCTTTGACTTTATAAAAATTTCCAAAGAAAACAAACTGCCTACACTTAGTGGCACAGCTCAGATCTACTCTTTGAGAAAAGTTCATGAACTCCCAAAGCACAGACAAATTCTCTATTCTACTGAGTCCTGCCTTGGTCAAGTTCTTCCCAGACAACTTGGGATTAGAGTACAATTAACTTTACAGTACATGCTTTTATGCTGAGTAATCATTTCAGTATCCTTTATTGTTTACTGTACATTTTAAAAACTGATCTTATATTTGAATTAATTTATTACTTTTATTTTTGGAGCATCTGTTATACTGCTCAAAAGACATTTTATTTGCTAAATTTGTTATTGCAGAAATTTATGTATATGTATATTGCATTATTAGTATTCCCATTTGTACCATTTATTTTCTCTCCTCTGTACAATTCCATTCTCATATTCTATTCTTTTGTTTGTTTGCTTATGTGATTCACTGCATTTAACTAGGATGTCTCTTTGATCATGTTTATAGTTACCTACTGGAGCTTAGTGGGATATCTGGTGGTTTCACCACTGAAAACAATGACTTTACATCTCCAAGAGTATTTCACTAGCCAGTAGCTCACCTGCACTCACTAAGAGAAATATTGAATTCACAGAATTCTTGTATAAACAGCCTATTGTCACTCATTTATCCAACATTGTAATGTTCTTTTCCATACTTTATTGCTTGTAAAATACCCTAGATTCTCAATTATATGAGTAATTGTTATTGCTTGTGAATTTTTTGGGATAACTTGTTCCAAACTCAGCCTTCAATAATTGTTTTCAATGTATATTCTTAGTTAGAGTTACTACTACTGTGAAGAAATATCATTGTAGGGAGAAATTTAGGGTGATATCCTTTTCTGGTCCCATTCAAGCTCCTAAATATTTGATGCAAATACCTGTTAAATTTATTATTAAGTTTTAAGCACTATGAATGGGCAGATAATCATCTGTTCTTACCTTCTCTGTTTTCTTAGCTATGTCCCAGTCATACCCTATGTCATTTGCCTCCTCAGTCTCCCCTGGATTTACTCTTCTCTATATATGTCTTCATGGAAAATACCTTGACAACCTGTTCTCTGTGAGTCATCCTGAATCCCCTGCCTCATGGCCACATCTTCTCTTTTTCCTTTCCCCTTTGTGACCCTCTTCCTGGGATCCAAAGTCTTGCTTTCTCTGTCCAGCTGTAGGATGATCAACTCTTTATTAAACTATTAGAGATCATTGAGGAGCATTCTTTACACAACACTGATATAGGAGATAATTCAGTTATCATGATAATGTCAGCATCCTGACTGTTACTAGATCTTTGGGTAAAGAACTCAGCATCTGAGTACACAGTACACAAGACCACCCCTAAACAGATGACAGTCAAAAGCAAGTCAGAGAGATAAGGGTTTAGTTGCCTTATGCTTCCATATCAGTGTTCATCATCTAACGACTAAATGACAGGAACTCAAGCAAGGCAGTAACCCAGAGGTAGGAGCTGAATCAGAGGCCATCGGAGGGGTACTTCTTACTGGCTTTGATCTTCATGTTTTACTCAGCCTGTTTTCTTATAGTATCTAGTATCAGGAGCAGCTCTATTGCCCCCTGCCTGCTATCAATTACTAATTAAGAAAATGATCTACTGTTTTGTATACAGCCCCATGTTATGAAGGCATTTCCTCAATTGAGAAATTAAGAAACTATGAAAACAATTTACTGTTCTGTATATAGCCTTGCTTTATGAAGGCATTTTCTCAGTTGAGGTCCCCTCTTCACAGATGACTTTACCTTGACACAAGTTGACATAAAACTAATGAGTATGGTGAAGTTGAACTAGTGGTTGATATGGAATTTGTACTTTTTAAATCAGAGTTGTTTCAAGGATTTACTCCATCTAAAGAACATCTATACATCCTGTAACAGGAGCTGTTCAATAATTTGGTTAGGTATTGTTTTGTATTTGTTGTTAAAGGAATGTAGAAACAAGATTAATGAGGCAGGGAACAAATAATAACACCAGGAAGATGATGAGGAAATGTGTTTAAAAAAAAGGGGCTATCCGTTTCCATATAGAATTTTTAAAAATCCCAGGACTGGAGGTCTCAGAGTCTCTGAAGTTCTTTATGTCTGACTATAGCTCCTGGGTTTTATTTCTCATTATCCCAGATTGGTTGACATAGAAACAGCATTCTTACTGAAGGGACAAGGCAAAGACCACCTTCTTTAGCTGTCAGAACAAGCCCCCATCAATTCTGAAGCACAATGGCTGCCAAAGAATCTATCAACAACTCCTGTCTCCCATCTGGAATCCCACAAGTCTTGTATGAAGAAAGAGTGTCTTGGAGTATTGATAGAAGAAATGGTTGGTCCATGATCCTAGCATATGAATCTAACAAGACCAATATGGGCAGTCCCCATATTCCTCTGGCCATTTTCTACAATAATTTTTGTCTGGTGAAAGAGAAAGCAAGTATAAAGATCATAATATTTAGAGGGTGTGATGGTTTGTATATGCTTGGACTAGGGAGTGGCACTATTTAGAGGTGTGACCTTGTTGGAATAGGTGTGACCTGGTTGGAATAGGTGTATCAATGTGGGTGTGTCAAACTTGGATCCTCATCCTAGTTGCTTGGAAGTCAGTCTTCCACTAGCAGCCTTTGGATGAAGATGTAGAACTCTCAGCTCCTCCTGCACCATGCCTGCCTAGATGCTGACATGCTCCCACCTTGATGGTAATGGACTGAACCTCTGAACCTGTAAGCCAGGCCCAATTAAATGTTGTTTTTATAATACTTGCCTTTGTCATGGTGTCTGTTCACAGCAGTAAGACCCGAAGACCGAAGTTGGTACTGTGAATGGGGTATTGCTGTGATAGGCCTGACCATGCTTTTATTTGAAATAATGTGAATTTGGGGAGTTTAGATTTGGAATGCAGTGGAATGCTTTAAATGGGGCTTAATGGTTCATCCTAGTAGGAATATGGAAAACTTTGTTGCTAGTAGTAATTTGAACTGTGTTACCTGGCCCAAGAAATTTCAAAGGAGAATTTCAGATTGTGGCATAAAGAATCTTTTTGTGGAGTTTTGGTGTATAATGTGGCTACTTTTTGCACTTGTCTGAAAAGTCTGCCTGAGACTAAGGTGGTGAAGAGACTCAGATTAATTGCATTGACAAAGGAAGTTTCAAAAAAGCCCAGGAGAGACTTTGTTCTCTGGTTAAGTATTATGAAGAGAAGTTTGAACAAGCATAGCAAGCCAGTGAAGAACATCCCTCCATGGCCTCTGCATCAGCTCCTGCTTTCTGACCTGCTTGAGTTCCAGTCCTGATTTCCTTTAGTGAGTTGAATAAACCCTTTCCTCCCCAACTTGGTTATTGGTCATGATGTTTGTGCAGGAATAGAAACCCTGACTAAGACAGAGGGGGTAACAGATACAGGGATGATAGCATTTTGGACTGGTTCCTGGCATCCATCTTTGGAGCAGTTTTCTGACACTACATGAAAAGACTGTTTGTTATCCGCTGAGGTTCCTTGGACTTTGATTATCCAGATTTTCAACTTAAAGGGACAGCAAATATCTTCATCAAAATTATAGAAGAAAACTTCCCGAACCTAAAGAACGAGATGCCCGTGAACATAAAAGAAGCCTACAGAACTCCAAATAGACTGGGCTAGAAAAGAAATTCCTCCTAACACATAATAATCAGAACAACAATTGCACTACATAAAGATAGAATATTAAAAGCAGCAAGGCAAAAGGGTCAAGTAACATATAAAGGTAGACCTTTTAGAATTACACCATACTTCTAACCAGAGACTATGAAAACCAAAAGATTCTGGACAGTTATTATACACACCCTAAGAGAACACAAATGGCAGCCCAGGCTACTATATCCAGCAAAACTCTCAGTTACCATAGATGGAGAAACCAAAGTATTCCATGATAAAACCAAATTCACACAATATCTATCCATGAATCCGGCNCTTCAAAGGATAATAAAGGGAAAACATCAACACAAGGACTGAAACTACATCCTAGAAAAACAAAGAAAGTAATCCTTCAACAAACCTAAAAGAAGACAGCTACAAGAACAAAATCCCAACTTTAACAACAAAA